>NW_025767394.1:0-130405 GCF_003918875.1 Haliotis rubra | reverse complement strand
CCCCATCCATTGTATATACATCCACCTGGCTTCCTATAAGTTCTAATTCAGTCCTTGTATATCACCCTTCTGGCTTCAATCAACTTATTTAATCTCTTAGACAAGCGTTGTACATCAACCTCATTTATTGTATAAACAACTCATTCCCTATCTACTGTAATAACAACTCATGTATATATTCTCTTAATTTGTTACTCATGTATCACTTGCTTGACAACGACATTAGAAGCTATGTCGAAACGTCGCCTCCACAGAATAAAAGAAGTTGCATATCCAAAATAATTGTCATTATTCTTCATCAACTCAACTTCTAAAATGCCTCTCAAAGAAATAATTCAATTGGTTGGTGTGATTAAGTTGGCTAGGACAATTCGAATCCAGTCATGTCATAAAATATGTAATTCCCTTTGTCACATCACAAAATGAACGTTTCCGTTATTTCACGATATGACTATTGCACAGGTGCAAATTGCATGCCAAAGGAAAGTCTACATCTGTATTAGATATTCTCTAAACGTCAATACAACGCCATTCATGGGCAAGAACATTACTGAAAACCATTTAATACTATCCAGAAATTACGAATGGCGACTGAGCTCCCGTTTGTAGTCGATCATACGCAGACAGCACTGAATTGTTGGTAATATCGCTTTCTCGCTCTATCGTTTTCTCGAGCAATGATATCGCTTTCTCGTCTCGTGCTATCGCTTTCTCGTCTTGTGCTATCGCTTTTTCGCCCCGCTTTCTCGTCTCCTGCTATCGCTTTCTCGTCTCGTGTTATCGCTTTCTCGTCTTGTGTTATCGCTTTCTCGTCTCGTGATATCGCTTTCTCGCCTCCGAATGTTAAGGCAAGAAAGCGATGGCCCTAATCAGCCACCATACTTCTGGGACCATCACCATCTTCTGTGCATGCTTCATCTTGGTAGTAGGACGTTGCAGATGCAACTAACCCCAATCTGGGATGCGTCCTCTATTTATGATCTTCCTTGAGGATCATCTACCCAACAGGCCAGACACCAACGGACCCACCACTGATGCCAAGGCAGACAAGAGACCCAATCCCCTTCTTTCTGCTGTAGTTTACGATTCTTGGACACAGACACCTTCTTTTTCATCAACGTATGCATCAGTGTCCCATGCTTTTGTAAACGTTGACGTTGCTGTGCTGTCATGGGAATGTTACCTCCATACAAATTCACCACGCATTCACAGATGGCTTGAATCAGTTCAGACGGGGCATGTTTCAAAATAGCCTGTCGCATGGCTGGTGCTGCAGAAGGACTACACACATGACAGAGAGCTTCTTTGTGACGTTTCAAACGTGCAGACTTAATGGTGTCCATGCAGCTGCTACTGTTGAACTGACCAGGATGGGGTTGGAGGCCTCTATTTATAGTAATGTCGCTGGAGGGAGTGGGGGTAATGCCGCTGTCGTCTTCTTCTTCTTTTGACTTCTTAACACCACACTGGTCAAGGCTGCACCTGGGGCTGAGGGTGTAGTGGCGCTTTTCTTCTTCTTCTTGTTCTCTTTCCGGGTGGGTGACTTGCGACGACGCCCCTGGGGTTTCTTTTTAGGCACGACGGTGACGAGGTGCTGGGTGCTGTTGCTTCCGCTGTTTTTCTTGTAGGTAGGACTGCCAGTTCAGAAAGATATGGGTCAAAACACCAGCCAACGTACCACTTCCACTGCGTTTCATCAGATAATTCAGACGTTCATCCACAGACATGGGATTCACAATCTTGGTCAGCAGGTCTTGGTGCCTCAACAGCCAGGTCTTGTGCTGAGTATTCAAAGGAACACGTCCTGCTCGCAGATTTCTGACGGCAATGACAAATCATTGCAACAGCCGATGACGTCCTTTGACAGCCAAGCTCTCCGCTGAAGGCAGTCGTTTCACGATGATGGGATTGACTTTTTTGCGGGCGGGCATGGTCCTGTGGCTTCTGTTGGTGCGTTTGGTGCCAGGGCTGGGGCGTTTAGCGCCAGTGCGTTTGGTGCCGGTGCCGGTGGTACGAGGTTGGGTCAAGGGTTGAAAGGGTTGAATCATGGCAGGAGAGAGGGGGGAAGACGATGGGAATGAAGGGGGAGATGATTGAAAAGAAGAAGGGGGAGAGAAGGCGGCAGGAGCTGCACGGTGCTAACTCACATGGACAAAAGTGTTCATGGTGGGTGCTGTGGGTAACAACTGCTTTAAGGAAGGTTTTTGTTTGCAGGAGGAAGCAGAGGGAAGAGCACTTTGACTTTCGTACAACCGTTGCACACCCGATCGATGTTGTTCGGTGGGATCACGACCCAAGGTGGTCAGGAGTGTTTTACGGATCAGTTTAAACAACCCTGTTGCAACGACACGTTTCCGGGGCTGGGTCTGTTTCCGTCTGTCTCCCATGGCACCTCTGGGTCAACTGACCGTAGGGTAGACGGTCGGCTCTATTTATCACTTGGGAATGTAAAGGGTGGTGGGGTTGCGAAAGAGATGGGTACGTACACGGTGCTCTTTGGCCATGGTAGGTTTCAAGTCCAGAAACAGATAGGAATAAGGAGCCAAAGTGGCATCCTCATAGGCTTCCCGAAGGAAGGCCGTCTGGCCTGTAAAGATTTGTCTGGCCAAGTGATCCATTTGAGAGGCGTCTCTCCGGTTTTTAAACAACACCATGTAGTGGGCATTTAAACTAATGGTGCGATGATGAGGCGATGAAGCAAAGAGGTTTTGCGTCAAGTACAACACGGACGTGTTGCGATGATGGCTTTGCTTTGTAAACCATCGCAGGACATCAGCCTCTTCCTTTTTGGTATTGTAGCCCAACAAATCATCAATGATCAACCAATGGGGCGTAGGCAAACCCTCTGCCTTACCACCAGACCCTGCAGGTAACTGAGTGTTGGCTTCCCCAATGGTTTGCACAAACGTCAGGGGTATCCCTAACCTCGAGGTAAGAACTTCCAAGTCCTCATGCATGGGTTGCCATTCACTGTACACCCACACGATGCCCTGAGGTGGAAGATCAAGGATCCCCGGTTGAAACACATGTTCCATGAAGGCTTTGACAAACGATGTTTTACCCGACCCTGTAGGGCCTGCAATTAACATGGTAAAGGATGACGTAACGTGAGTGGGGTGACCATGGCCTCCACCAGGTCTGTCCCTGACATAGTCCCTGAGATAGTCCCTGACACACGTCTTACCACCCTGCGGGTTGCACTGGAAATGACATCCAGGAGCTAAGATCCCTGAAGGTATAGAAGACCCAACCCTTTGAAATTGAATGAACCTTTTATTGATGAACAAAACAGGTTATGAATGAACAATGATGCATCAACACTACATCAACAACAGTACATCAACAGATCATCACCAGTTCAGGTGATCTTCGGGATTGCATGTAGAAAAACGCAAAAAGTCCATTTGTCCTGGATGAAAATGATTTTCATGGTTAAACATGGGGATGTAGATGATGACCTCTGGCTCCTCTGGGGCCATCACTGAAGCCATCACCGGATCCGTCTCAGAGTCATCACTGGAGTCGGCTCTGGAGCCATCACTGCAGCCGACTGCTCTGCTTCCATTGTGACAGGCATCGGGAGTAGATCATACAGTTGTTGAAGATCTGGAGGTAACTCTTCCTGGACCATCGTGGAGACCTTGGTGGGTGCCTCCTTTTTTGGCTTCTTCTTCTGTTTCTTTTGAGAAGCCATGGCAAGGGTAACCTTGGGAGGTGATGTCTCCCTGGTGGGTGTCTTGGGAAGGGGTGCCTTCTTGGTGGAGACCTTGGTGGGGGCCTCCTTCTTCGGCATCTTCTTCTTTGGAGAAGTCTCCGCAGGAGTGGCCTTGCGAGGTATTCTTTCTTGAGGGACAGACTTGGGCGTCATTTCTGTGACCTCTAGATCGTTGGAAAACAAAGTTAGAGTGCAGGTGGCACGTCGAAGATCATAGCTGGGTGGGTGAGCCCAGAGTTTCACCTGTCCAGCAGCTTGATGTACAGTACACCATTGCTCAAGGCCATAGGACGACCATTCCTCAACTTGACCACAATGTGTAACAGCTTGCTGAGGAATGTCTCCCCTGCATTTTCTGCGGCATGCACATCATTGATACCTATGAGCACCAAGTGAACAGACCCAGCAGGCACATCAACGTTGTCCTCAACATTAAAATTAGATTGAAAATAGGTTGTATATGAAAGTTTTTTTAGACGTAGATATCCGACGTGGAATCAACGTTGAAGTTTGACATATTATTAACGTTGAAGATGGTTGTTCCGTGGTTGTGTATGGGAGGTATTATGCTTCCTGTAAATAGACTCGCACTTCAACTTTAAACTACACTAAAGTAGCACCAAACTCCTGCATCCAGTTAAAATACCCCAAACGCTACCTGCAATAAACAGTGTTCAAACAGAAAAATGCAGTAAAAATATTTACCTGATAAAATACTTGGTTAAAATTCCACATTCAATATTATGTTCATTTAAGTTTTATGCCAGTTGGACATATAATTCCAGTAAGTAGAAAAGAGTATTCCAAATTAAGAAAAACTATTTACTGTTGTTTTGTTATCTTGAAAAGGTGGAAATTGTGCCGAGAAGACATTTTGTCTGAATTTCAGCTTTTAGACAGACCCCTGAATAAACACAATGCAATTACTTTCACCATGAAAGGGATCCAAGATGACCAGGAACTATACCTGAAGACAGCACATAAAACAAGTCACTTTTCATGAAATCTTTACACACACACACACACACACACACAGAAACGAGGTTTGAAGCATAATGTAAAACATCACACATGACATAGTCTGTAGGTGATCTCTGTTGTGCTAATAACACAATATCTTCTGCATTGCCATATAGCATTAAACTGACATTTACACCACCAATTTCAACACAATTACAACTCCAAAAACACAATTATCAGCTCCTCTTCTTTCTGCCACTCCCAGCCTGGCGATCAGGTGGATACTTCAGAAACGTTCCTAACTCTTTCTTGAAATTTCCCATGAGATAGGAAACATTCTGAAATTATATATTTAAATACATGAATAATTTTATATGGAAGATATATTGTCTTAAATGATTCAAGTATTTGTTTAATGCTGTAACTTGGCATGTGAACATATGTAACATGTATATGAACAGCATCCATACAAAATATGACAAAAAAGTGTAAACAATTTATATTTTCAACTAAAGGAATGGAAGTTTTCTTAAACATTTTCAAAGAAAATCCTCAATTGCAAGTTGATTATTCAATTAGACTATGAATTAGGATGAATTAGACGACGCTTTAGTGTCATATATTATTTGCTATGGTCATGATGAAAATGCTGCATTTGGTAATTAACTTACAAGAGATGATTGAATACAACCTTGTATTCTTAAAAGAAAACTTGCCGTTTTGCCCATCAACATTCATTCTTGACATCAAATTGTTTGACATTGTCCTGCAAAACAATGGAAGATTGTTGTTATTCTGTCAGATTTAGTTTTCTTTACAGATTCTCAGAAATGATTATTTCAAATTAAATAGGAGTTGTACTGATGTAGCAATTTTGCTAACAGGAGTTATAAATTGTAACAAAAGCCATTTTACATTAAATGATAAGAAAACAAAATGGGTGGTGGTTGACAGGTCAATGAACAAGTCTATTGTGGGAGGTCTTCCAACACCATTTATTCCCAAACACAAGGAAGTATGGATCATGGAGTTCAAAAAACAATAATGAGCTCTCATAAGTATACAATATAATTCTATTATCTACTCTCTCTCTTTGTCATTTGTACACTCATAAAACTCAGATAAAAAACTTCTTCATAATTCAGAAATGTTTACACTTAATCTCTTATAGGAACGCTTAGAAAATCGTATATATGTGACGTCATAACTATGCCTCTCTGAATCCAGAGACCATATAATATGGTCTCTGCTGAATCATGAACAATAAAATAATGACATTAAACTCTACACTGCCAGAAATAATCTATCATACCCTGAATATAATAAGACAATGAATAACATCTCTTACAACTCCAATGTACACTCAAAAAGACTGAAATGTACTCGTAAACAAACATCGCTGTCACACGCAAATTCCTGGAAACAGTGTATCTCTGACTCTCAATTCCAAGAAATGGAAGTCCTACTGTATTTGACCAAAGGGGTGACAGGTGGCCAAAACATATTGAAATGTAGGTCATACACTGAAAATAACTCTGATTTAAAAAACTACAAATATACACCTTCTCTCTAATATACTCGATAGATGATCTTGACAAGGGAACATGTACATAAAATGCTGATATCTAACAATACCTGTACTCTAAATAATGGACTCTTCCAAATCTCATGCGTTGTTTCACTGCACACATATTTAAATGCAAAATAATGAAAATCCTACACTTTGACAATAATAAAATCATCATATTCAAATTCTATAGCTGACCAAATACCTGAATAGTGTGTCTTCCAGCAATAAACATCTATATATCTCTATAAATTTATGACTTCTGTCCTCTCGCGTGCTATCTCGCATCCAGCTCTTTACGGCGAAAAACAATATGGCGACAAGCAAGGGAGTGCTCATTAAACTAAACATCTCCGGGAGAAATCATTGTCAAATAATTCTCTTACATGATCAACCAAATAAATGAAGATAAAGACCAAACATTATCACCCAAAAAGACCAAAAATTATCACAAATATTCAAAACAGGTGGTAATGAATTAACGGTAGATGTAGTCACCACGGTACCTCCATACTGTCACTACTCTGTTTTAATACATGTTGTAGTGGACTATAAACAGTTAACGATAAACGGTAGATGTAGTCACTACGGTATCTTCATACTGTCGCTACTCTGTTTTAATACATGTTGTAGTGGACGATAAACAGTTAACGATAAACGGCAGATTTTAGTCACTAAGTTACCTTCATACTGTCACTACTCTGTTTTAATACATGTTGTAGTGGACTATAAACAGTTAACGATAAACGGTAGATGTAGTCACCACGGTATCTTCATACTGTCGCTACTCTGTTTTAATACATGTTGTAGTGGACTATAAACAGTTAACGATAAACGGTAGATGTAGTCACCACGGTATCTTCATACTGTCGCTACTCTGTTTTAATACATGTTGTAGTGGACTATAAACAGTTAACGATAAACGGTAGATGTAGTCACCACGGTATCTTCATACTGTCGCTACTCTGTTTTAATACATGTTGTAGTGGACGATAAACAGTTAACGATAAACGGCAGATTTTAGTCACTAAGTTACCTTCATACTGTCACTACTCTGTTTTAATACATGTTGTAGTGGACGATAAACAGTTAACGATAAATGGTAGATGTAGTCACCACGGTATCTTCATACTGTCGCTACTCTGTTTTAATACATGTTGTAGTGGACTATAAACAGTTAACGATAAACGGTAGATGTAGTCATTACGGTATCTTCATACTGTCGCTACTCTGTTTTAATACATGTTGTAGTGGACGATAAACAGTTAACGATAAACGGTAGATGTAGTCACCACGGTATCTTCATACTGTCGCTACTCTGTTTTAATACATGTTGTAGTGGACTATAAACAGTTAACGATAATCGGTAGATTTTGTCATTAAGGTACCTTCATACTGTCGCTACTCTGTTTTAATACATGTTGTAGTGGACGATAAACAGTTAACGATAAACGGTAGATGTAGTCACCACGGTATCTTCATACTGTCGCTACTCTGTTTTAATACATGTTGTAGTGGACTATAAACAGTTAACGATAAACGGTAGATGTAGTCACCACGGTATCTTCATACTGTCGCTACTCTGATTAATACATGTTGTAGTGGACTATAAACAGTTAACGATAAACGGTAGATGTAGTCACCACGGTACCTTGATACTGTCACTACTCTGTTTTAATACATGTTATAGTGGACTATAAACAGTTAACGATAAACGGTAGATGTTGTCACTACGGTATCTTCATACTGTCGCTACTCTGTTTTAATACATGTTGTAGTGGACTATAAACAGTTAACGATAAACAGTAGATGTAGTCACCACGGTATCTTCATACTGTCACTACTCTGTTTTAATACATGTTATAGTGGACTATAAACAGTTAACGATAAACGGTAGATGTTGTCACTACGGTATCTTCATACTGTCGCTACTCTGTTTTAATACATGTTGTAGTGGACTATAAACAGTTAACGATAATCGGTAGATTTTGTCATTAAGGTACCTTCATACTGTCGCTACTCTGTTTTAATACATGTTGTAGTGGACGATAAACAGTTAACGATAAACGATTATAGATACAGTCACCACGGTATCTTCATACTGTCGCTACTCTGTTTTAATACATGTTCTAGTGGACGATAAACGGTAGATGTAGTCACCACGGTATCTTGATACTGTCGCTACTCTGTTTTAATACATGTTGTAGTGGACTATAAACAGTTAACGATAAACGGTAGATGTAGTCACCACGGTATCTTCATACTGTCGCTACTCTGTTTTAATACATGTTGTAGTGGACGATAAACAGTTAACGATAAACGGTAGATTTTAGTCACTAAGTTACCTTCATACTGTCACTACTCTGTTTTAATACATGTTGTAGTGGACGATGAACAGTTAACGATAAACGGTAGATGTAGTCACCACGGTATCTTCATACTGTCACTACTCTGTTTTAATACATGTTATAGTGGACGATAAACAGTTAACGATAAACGGTAGATGTAGTCACTACGGTACCTTCATACTGTCGCTACTCTGCTTTAATACATGTTGTAGTGGACGATAAACAGTTAACGATAAACGGTAGATGTAGTCACTACGGTACCTCCATACTGTCGCTACTCTGTTTTAATACATGTTGTAGTGGACGATAAACAGTTAACGATAAACGGTACATGAAGTCACCACGGGATCTTCATACTGTCGCTACTCTGTTTTAATACATGTTATAGTGGACGATAAACAGTTAACGATAAACGGTAGATGTAGTCACTACGGTACCTTCATACTGTCACTACTCTGTTTTAATACATGTTCTAGTGGACTATAAACAGTTAACGATAAACGGTAGATGTAGTCACCACGGTATCTCCATACTGTCACTACTCTGTTTTAATACATGTTCTAGTGGACGATAAACAGTTAACGATAAACGGTAGATGTAGTCACTACGGTATCTTCATACTGTCACTACTCTGTTTTAATACATGTTGTAGTGGACTATAAACAGTTAACGATAAACGGTAGATGTAGTCATCACGGTATCTTCATACTGTCACTACTCTGTTTTAATACATGTTGTAGTGGACGATAAACAGTTAACGATAAACGGTAGATGTAGTCACTACGGTACCTTCATACTGTCGCTACTCTGTTTTAATACATGTTGTAGTGGACGATAAACAGTTAACGATAAACGGTAGATGTAGTCACTACGGTACCTTCATACTGTCGCTACTCTGTTTTAATACATGTTGTAGTGGACGATAAACAGTTAACGATAAACGGTAGATGTAGTCATCACGGTATCTTCATACTGTCACTACTCTGTTTTAATACATGTTGTAGTGGACGATAAACAGTTAACGATAAACGGTAGATGTAGTCACTACGGTACCTTCATACTGTCACTACTCTGTTTTAATACATGTTGTAGTGGACGATAAACAGTTAACGATAAACGGTAGATGTAGTCACTACGGTACCTTCATACTGTCGCTACTCTGTTTTAATACATGTTGTAGTGGACGATAAACAGTTAACGATAAACGGTAGATGTAGTCATTACGGTACCTTCATACTGTCACTACTCTGTTTTAATACATGTTGTAGTGGACTATAAACAGTTAACGATAAACGGTAGATGTAGTCACTACGGTATCTTCATACTGTCACTACTCTGTTTTAATACATGTTGTAGTAGACGATAAACAGTTAACGATAAACGGTAGATGTAGTCACCACGGTATCTTCATACCGTCACTACTCTGTTTTAATACATGTTATAGTGGACACCCCTGGGTATTGGAGTAGCATATGAAGATTATGGATTTGGAAGTGAGTATTTCCCCATGTACAATACCTTACTGATTATACGTAACGAATAATTTTATTCGGCGAATTGTTTCAAGAGGACAATAATTTGGTAGATGTTATACACCTCAGTCAGCATTCTCTAACGGTATGGCGAAGCATTATTCACTTCGGTGCATAGAAGCAGTGGGGTAGCCTAGTGGTTTAAGCGTTCGCTCGTCACGCTGAAGACTCGGGTTCGATTCCCTACATGGGCACATTGTGTGAAGCCCATTTCTGGTGTCCCCCGCCGTGATATTGCTAGAATATTGCTAAAAGCGGCGTAAAACCCAACTCACTCACTCGGGGCATAATTTATGTTATACCAAACGATCCTGACTTCCCAGTTACATTTCCTACAGCACACACAACAAAGGATTTTATCGTGGCTCCTTACTGGACTAGATGATATCCATTGTCATATGCAGCAATGGACTTCCAATGAATCCTCGACTCCTGAGTCTCTAGGACTTCAGTCCTGCCTCACAACGAAGCATGTGTGATACATGTGGTCTCACCTTAGGCAAGCGAGTTTATTCACAATTGCCTCTGTTCACCCAGCAGAAAATGGGTACCCGGTGGGACTATTAACCTTCTAGCACCTCACAGCTTCAGCTTGGGTTATCTGGGGAAATAATAATCAGATTGTGCGCTTTGAGCTGGATATGAGACCTGGAAAGGCGCACTATAGATATTCATATTTATTAATTATTATGTACAACTTGATTTTCTGGTCCATAAAACACTTGATTGTCTGGTTTGGTTACAGACCGCCGTGGCAGGGTACGGCGAACACTGGTGTTTCATGCATATCATTTTCACAACTGCTTGGTCCATTACACAAGACGGAATGTGTTTGTGAGGATAGCTAAGACGAGGAATTCGTTTGGACTGACGTTATACCTTTATCATTAACAAGGTCCTATATCCATCTATCAGTGTCACAGAGCAGCTGCAATACCATAAACCCTGGGATCTCATTAGAACATCGGTGTTTTGTACCAGTGAGTCAGTGCAGTTTCAAGCCGCTTTTAGCAATATCCCAGAAATATCACGAAAAGAAACACCAGAAATGGGTTTCACACATTGTACCCCACCCGGGTCTTTGGTGTGACTAGCGAACGCATTTATCCACTAGGCTAACCCCCCGCCGTCGAGTTTCGTCAATCGCATTACTTTAATCTCGTAAATTTCATTACTTTAGGCAATTTCTCAATGACTAGTACCGTTGTTTGTTTACTGCGAAAAAAACAACCTTTACGACGGAAGCAAATGATGCAGTCTGGGGCATCAACGTAACATACCAACAAATGCTATCACCTTATAACACCTGTATTCATACCTTCCTTGCAATTTTAGAAAACGTCCTGCTGTGTTACGGGGGATACGGGGTAACGGATACGTTGGCCCGTCACTGGGCCGACCGGCTGGTGACTCACTCCGATCTCAAGGGTCTGGCAGTGGGGAAGGTCTATGCAGTGAAGGGACCTCAGGATTCCTTGTATAACGACAAGGAGATTTCAAACTCCAAGCTGGTACAGTGAGTAGCAACACCAACGTCCTGTCCTAAACGTGTGAGTGAGTGAGGTTAGGTTTACGCCGCCGTCACCAATATTCCAGCAATATTCTAGCGGGGAACAACAGAAACGGGCTTCGCCAATTTTTACCCATATGGGGAATCGATCCCGAGTCTTTGGCGTGACGAACAAACGCTTTAACCACTCGCATTACGAAAGGTCATTGAGTTTGAATTTAGTTTCGAGTGTGTCTCGTCTTTTGCAGGCACCTGCTGACGCACCAGAGGCCAGGCTTTGTCGCTGTGGTGGCCCATTCCAGTGGAGCATTTGTAGCCAATGAATTCTTCAGTCAGCTGGCTGCCAATGACATAAACAGACAGTTTGATCAGAAAATATTTTACTACAATTTGGATGGCGATGGTAATATCGCAACAACATGTTCATTTTTCGTGCTAATAAAAGAATTCATTCTAGAAAGCTGTGATTCTGGAAGTAGACGAGTCGCGAATCGTGCCCGTTCACAGCGGACATTTTATCAATTATTCTTCTGTCTTTGCGCAAAGAAATTAGCAACATGTTTTACACACCACGATGTTTTGTAATTATACAAAGGTGAAATCTTATAGATATAACAGGGGATTCTTTGACCAAAGTACTTTTCAGACACATGCATTCTCATTGCATATTTGCTGCTCAGGTGACGAGTGAAATTATAGCATTATTTTATTATTTGTGTTCATGTAGTTTTATACGACAGATATATCAGTATCGTTTTGTATCATAACCTTTCGATAAACACGTATTGTGACACAGATTATTACGATGATGTTTGTTTGTTGTTTAACGCCACACTCAGCAATATTCCAGCTATAAATAATCGAGTCCGGACCAGGCAATCCAGTGATCAACAGCATGACCACATGCATCGATCTTGCTATGACGTGTCAGTCAAATCAGCCTGACCTCCAATCCCGTCAGTCGAGCCTGACGACAAGATCCCTGAAGATCAATTCTAACCTCTTCACGGGTAGACAAGCACGGGTTACTGAAGATCAATTCTAACCCGGATTTTCACAAGCATGGGTTACTGAAGATCAATTCTAACCCGGATCTTCACGGGTTGAACATTTGGTGGTGAACCATTTGTGCTGTACTCATCAAGAGAATAGCTGATGTAAAGACACGGATGACTTGTTTCCAGTTGTGATCACCTCAATCTCTGTCCTCGTACACGAGGTCCAGGAGAATAATCAATTCATCAACTTATACAATGTTTTACATAAGCGTTAGAAACTGTTATTGCTGTGGATAGATACACAATGTTTTATTTTGCAGGAGGACCTTATGGTAATGCCCTATCTATGTTGAGAAAGGAATATTTTGTGTATGCAAGGATGGGATCTGTGTTCTCCATGAATGCCAGTTAGTACCACGACTGACAAGATTCCCGTTAATTAAGTTACTAGCTGATAAGTGGTGGTGGTGGAATTGGTTTAACGTCGTGCTTGAGAATATTTCGCTCATATGACGACGTGCATGCGTGTGTATGTGTATGTGCGGCTGCTTGTACTAGCCCAGACTGAAGCTGGTTTTATAGTGCTAGCCCACTGAGATACAATGCCGCAGTGAAGCATGAATACCCCACTCAGACACATTATACTGACTCCGAGCCGACCAGTCCTTGTTGTACCCATTAATGCCGAACGCCAGGCAGGGACCAACAAGTACCATATTTTAACGTCTTTTGGTATGACGCGGTCGGGGATCGAACCCGCGACCTTCCGCACTCCCGGCGGACGCTCTAACCACTACACCACGGAGGCGGTCAGCTGATAAGTTAAGCTGATAATGTTTCTGTTGTTCGTGTGGTAATAACAATTTGTATTCAGTGATAATATTACTTCCTGTAGTGCAATGTACAAGTGGAGCACAGTGGTGTAGTGATTAGCATGCTGGCCTCTCACGCCAAAGGCCCGAGTTCGAACCCCGGTGGAGACACCAAAATTTGTGACCTTGATCTCATACTGTGGCGTGTCCTTGGGCAAGGCACTTTGTCCACGTTGCACTCAGTCCACCCCGCTGTTTAAAATGGGTACCTGAAAAGCGGATGTACGGACCTATACGGTCGCGCTTAGCGCTTAGTAGCAGCTTTGAAAGTAGAATTCCGTCAGGGTAATAATGTAACGCCAGAGATCAGCATCGCGTTGGATTCTAGGCGCAAAAATTAGCATTATTATTATTATTACATATTGGGTTCTCATGAAAGCAAATCGTGTTTGGTAAAAAATGATATTGTAACTGAAACTGGCTACATGTCATGTAACAAGATACACAATAAACTATGTTAACAGCGAACAGGCATATAACGAACTGTTAGATAAGGCGAACCTCCATGTTTTTGCATACTTTAGTCGAAATGCGTAAAGTTATGGTTCACATTTATAGCAAAACTGTTTCGTTTTTAGAACGTTTTGATAATCAACTTTTCCTTGTAAATAAGTGAATAGATATTGTAATACTTGTTTTCTTGAAGTATTGGGATAGCATAGGGAAACAGGGTTTAAGTTTGTTAAACCCTATCTTCAGATTCGATGAAGTCCCATGGCCGAGGCAATCAGCTTATAGAGCTGGACGGGAGTGAATCCCACTGTCAGAACAGCCGGTGCCTCCATGACGTGATGATCATCCACCACCCCTGGAGCCCCACCTACTTCGACGTGGGCCACGACTACAGCCTGTTTGCATTGGGAGACAGAGAAGTCCAGTCGGCATACATTTCCCATACAGTGTCCCTCCTGTCTGCGATGAGAGACTGAACTACCCAAGATACAGCCAATAAACAACGATTGATTACACACGAGTGGTTATTTATAATTCTAAGATGCTTCGCTAAAAGATCAAAGGCGTCGACAGTGTTTATGTGTAGGAGAAAGGCCGAAATCTGTCGATTAGTTTCGCTCGTGAGGCTCGTTCGAGGCCGTCAGGCCGAGGACGAGCTTCACGAGCGAAAATAATCGACGGATTGGGGACTTTCTCCAACTTAAAACAAAGTCTTCACGTGTCAACCAATCTGCACTGTATATTAGTGTTTTCGTCGTGTTCGTTTACTTGGAAAGTCACACTCGAACGCAACATTCATGCGCAATACATGAGCTCAACTAATCTACGGAATTTTCATATAAAATGCTGAAGGGTTCTGTACATGGTTTACTTCGAATTCAGTTGTACTTGTTGGCTGTTTGCAAAGGAAGATGGATCCCAATGTAAGTTTGTTTATAACGCTAAACAACTTCGTGCGGGGAACGAGCACAGACTACTCAGAGTCGGGGAGAATACACAGATCCAACTGATGGGGCTAAAGCATAGAAAATACGACCGAAAAACTGTCACTGTCAGGGAAAACAAACCCCGCCCAGAGGTGAGGTGAGGTGAAATTGGGTTTAACGTCGCGCTGGAGAATATTTCGCTCATATGACGACGTGCATGCGTGTGTATGTGTATGTGCGGCTGCTTGTACTAGCCCAGACTGAAGCTGGTTTTATAGTGCTAGCCCACTGAGATACCATGCCGCAGTGAAGCAAGAATACCCCACTCAGACATTATACTGACTCCGAGCCGACCAGTCCTTGTTGTACCCATTAATGCCGAGCGCCAGGCAGGGACCAACAAGAACCATATTTTAACGTCTTTTGGTATGACGCAGTCGGGGATCGAACCCGCGACCTTCCGCTCTCCGGGCGGACGCTGTAACCACTACACCACGAGGCGGTCACCCCGCCCAGAACGATGTCTAGTGCGACTGTACGAGAAGTGTATATCCCTTTGGTAAGTCTAGCAGTTCATTTAAGAATCATCATGTCATTACCTGTAATATGTTGAGGAATTCTGGTTGAGTAAATGATAATGTTATATTTCACATGTGTGTAACAAAGTATTAATATTTTCAAGACCTTTAATGATATATATTTTATAATACACGGTACATTTTAATTTGTATAAAGCCGCATATAAAATATGATTATTATGATATATTCCTGAAATTACGTAGAATACTGTTTATTTTGGTTTCTTTATTATTTTTTTATATAATGTTGGGAAATAAGAGATTCTGATGTATTTATGTAAAACCAGGGATAATCTACAACGTTATATAGTCTCCCTGGTAAAACGCATGTGACTTCTTATCATATTTATGAATGTATTTTGGGCCAGTGGCCTATTACTAAATAAAATGTCTGTCTGTCTGTCTTTATTTATCATGCACATGTTTATTCAAGGCCACAAGGGTTCGTGTCCCAGTCTGTACTTTGATCTCTCCGCTACCAGTTAGCTGATGCATGGTTTGCTGACGTCCAGATCGGTGTGCACCCACTGACACAGACAACTCTGCAAGGCAGCCGTTTTCTCAAACCACTCTGAGGGCGACACCTGCGACACGCCTGTATGACTCTCGTATGGATAAACAGCTCGTCACCGAACGGACCGGACACGTCATCAGCAGTCCATAGTTACAAGGTATTGTCTTTTACAATAATTCGTTAATGTCTGACAAATCAGGGAATTAACGTAAAATGCTGTAACAGTATGTAATTAACATTGAAGCTTTTGGGACAAAATTTTTACATTTCTATAGATTTCGTAAACATTCATATTTCACGATTTTAGTTAAGAGATATTGTACTCAGTTATCAGTTCTAAGTAGGACAATATAGACTTGTAGACAAATTTCTGATTTTCCTGTGCCACAATTAGTTGGAAACCTTATTACTAGTACCAAAATTTACAGTTAAATGAATAATAACTCCATCGTTATTTAATAACATTGTTCGAAGCACACATATGATGTCTGTTTCTGATTAAATGACATCAGTGAAATAGTATACCTCCACACAATTAAACATCACTACTGTTTCTTTCAGCGAACGTCCAAAGAAATGGCCAGGAAAGTAGATGACATCGTTCAAAGGAAAAGAACTGCGACAGCAACAACGGGCTCATCGACAACAATCCGTTGGCACAGAAGAACCGCCTCCGGAGAAGAGAATATTGGAGGGAAAAAAATATAGTCCTTAAAGACGGCACCCGCACCTCCGTTCAGTTGTAATTCTTGAATCAATTAAAAACCTGAAACCTGTTTTTTGTTATATTTTCTGGAATTGTTTGTGACAAGGTGCACCCATTGACAGTTATAATCGAAAAAGTTTATTTGATTGTCCCTTCTCGTACATGATTACGAGGATTCATCGGGTGTCTTGTCGCAAATGGATTGTACCAGGTATTCTGGGTGGCTTTTTAGTCACGTGATGGAGAAGGGGAGTGTATTTCAAAGGCTGCAGGCATGTAAAACTAATCAAGACTTTTCGAACATTATCTGACTAAAGACTACTATTTGAGGTCTCAAATAGTTGAGAATATTCATGGAACTTTGTTTTAACAGGCGATAAAGTACACTTTTTGCATGACGTCACAATGTATTGACGTCACAACGCCATTCTCGTCTGCCCCCTCGTAATCAAACGTACCCAGTTGTCATCGCCTTCGGAGCATACCATTTCTTGGTTTGCAGTTGTTTCACTCAGCTAATATCACTGGTGGAAAGATTACGTTTATGTTTTTCGACGGATAATATGTCTCATATCGACTCACAATTAAACAGCGACACGGCAACGCTCGCAATGTTTACATTCCCACAATGCATCCGTGGGATGTCGCGCGTCTAGTCAGCTTCATCTGGATGTATAATGTGTCTGAGTGGGGTATTCATGCTTCACTGCGGCTCGGTATCTCTGTGGGCTAGCACTATAAAACCAGCTTAAGTCTTGGCTAGTACCAGCAGCCACACATACACATACACACGCATGCACGTCGTCATATTAGCGAAATATTCTCAAGCACGACGTTAAACCCAATTTCACCTCACCTCTTAAATAGTACGAACATTCCATCCCGACTTGATTCCAATATTTTATTGGAACTTTAATATTGTTTCTAACTTTGATTCAAGGTTAACATTTCAAGGTTCAAATCCAACCAATATTCCACGTCGTTTATTGAAGCATTATTATCTTAAGATTAATTCAACACGGCAGTTCGTGTTGTGTTTACTTTACTCTATTTCGACTTCCCAAACACCGCACCTCCATCGGTTAAGATTGTTTACATAAACACGTGTCAGTCAGGACAAAAGCCTTGTATATTTCACGCAGGTGTTCGCCAGAATTGTTACGTGCTGTCATGGTTACGAGTTTAGCCAATCGGGACACACTTCCGTTGCACGAACTTTTCATGCGCGTTATTCAGAATCTTTGGTGGAGGCAGACGCGACGAAATGTTTATAATGACGCGGTGTATGTCAAATTTATGTGGTAAAGCCCTTTGTTAATTGACTTATAGGCACAGGCACTTTCGGTCACAATTTCTTCGATAACATACGATTTCTTCGGGCATTGAGTACGTTGTCACATGTTATCATTCACTTTGGCTATCGATGGTTTTCAGTAAATTTTAGCATCCATTTACCAGTCATCTTTGTCTATTTAAACGATGAAATCTTTTATAGAGGATGGAGTGGTCATCATTCCATGTACAATAACGTGTATATTTGAACGAATGAATACACATGATTAGCAAAAACAATTTTGCTTGAGCTTGTGTTTCAAATACTGTCAACCTTTGATCAGTACATGTACCACCCATGTCACGTGAGCTTACAACAGTGAGACATTGTCTCCGTAAATCGACCATGTGACATGAATTTACAACAGTGATACATTGTCCCCGTAAAACGCCCATATGACATGAATTTACAACAGTGACACATTGTCTCCGTAAAACGCCCATGTCACGTGAGCTTACAGGTCTGTTCTGGACGTCCTGTTTTCCTCTTGCCTTGTAAGGTTCCAGTCAAGCGCTTGTCTGGTGATATTTGTTTTGTGTTTTCTTAGCGTATGTCCAATCTAACGCCACTTTTGTCGCTTGATCTGTGGAGACTTTATCGAACCACTTGATACGGAGGATCTGTCGGAGACACTAATGTTGAGGAAAGTCTGTATTTTGATGGAGCTGGTCATGGTTACTCTCCACGTTTCCGATCCCTAAAGCAGGACAGGACGAACATTTGAGCTGAAGATCCGGAGTTTTCAGGGATAGGACCGTGCTTTTCCAGATCGGTCTTAATGTGGTGAAAGCATAATGGGCTTTTCTGATGCTAGCCTTGATTTCCTCGTCTGTGCCACCAGTTGTACTGATTTTGCTGCCCAGATAGGGGAATTCGGTGACGTCTTCAATCACTTGTCCGTTGATCTGTAATGAATCTTGCTGTTTGTTTTGGGTCTTTAGAACTTTCGTCTTATCTCTGTTTGTCTTGAGGCCACCTGGGCTTGAGACAGTTCACAGTTCATCCAGCTTGTATTGCATGTCCTTGAGCCTGTGTGCTAGGACCGCTAGGTCATCGGCAAAGTCGAGGTCCCCAAGTCTACTGGTGAGAGAAACAATAGTCACTTTTTTAACTTTGTAAACCATGAAGAAATGTCAATAAAATTATTCCATCATTTATTCTAAATAAAGCTAGGCTGTAACACATATTGTGTGATTTTTCCGATTGCAAAGTCAGAAAACTTATTTTTTTTATTGTATAAAGTGAAATTATTTGGATTCAGCTATTATTGAGTCAGCTATGACCGTCTGAAAATATTTTGGGAGACTTTTCTTTGTCGCGATTCCCAGCGTATTTGGCAATAGTCATCACAATTTCCCATTGTCTTGGTATCGACACAGATCGGTCTGTCAAAATCAGCAACGTCGGAATGATAAAATATCACAATCTAAAACTGGCATATTCCTTGAAAATGGAATACGATCAATGTCTGATTTGTTCTGTATTCATGATGCTGGAAAACGCATTGTCAATCACTTTCAGTCAGAAACAGGTTGGTGTATAGCATTCGTCTCACCTGATAGTGACCACCTCCGTGGTGTAGTGGTTAGAGCGTCCGCCCGGAGAGCGGAAGGTCGCAGGTTCGATCCCCGACCGCGTCACACCAAAAGACGTTAAAATATGGTACTTGTTGGTCCCTGCCTGGCGCTTGGCACTAATGGGTACAAGGACTGGTCGGCTCGGAGTCAGTATAATGTGTCTGAGTAGGGTATTCATGCTTCACTGAGGCATGGTATCTCAGTGAGCTAGCACTATAAAACCAGCTTCAGTCTGGGCTAGTACAAGCAGCCGCACATACACATACACATGCATGCACGTCGTCATATTAGCGAAATATTCTCAAGCACGACGTTAAACCAAATTTCACCTCACCTAACCCTAATAATGGTAAAGGTAAACTTGACTTTGCTGCAATATTGCTGAATGTAACTTAAAACCATACTCCCTCTCCATGGTATTTATCATTAGCCAAAGATTGGTTATATCAAGATAAGTGTATGTACTTCACTCTGCCAAAATACATGTAAATATTTTGATGAGCATTTAGAAGGATGTGAAAGTAATATTGCCATTGGCACCTGCTGGTTTGTTGATGTATTCAGAGTAACTTAACACACAGCACTACAACTGCAACAGTTGGAAAGATTCGATAGTGTCTCCATTCTTTGTTTAATGATTTGATAACAAGTCAGCAAGACTTCATTGTTTTGTCATCTAACCACTTCTGTGACCATTGTTCACAAATATGGTAAAACACCCAGTACACCTTCATTACTTGAGCTGCATCAGTCTGGAACTGAACACATGCTCATGGCTCCTGTCTGTGTGACAATTTAACAAACACATACACACGCATGCACGTCGTCATATGAGCGAAATATTCTCAAGCATTTTGAGAAACGTTAAACCCTATTTCACCTCACCTAACCTGGTAGTGTATCTGCTTTAGTCTCAATGAATAATAATGATGAATAACCAAGCTTAATAGAATCGCTCTGTGAACGTTGCAAATTATTTTGCCTAAATACTGTAACGTCGCAGGAAATTATAATTTTGATGCTGTATTTCTTTACCTCTTGATCTCGACTTTGCCAGTTGTGAAATTTAACAAACTGTCGTGCCGTTACCTGGAATGTTTCTGTAGTAAGACATCCCTTAAACTGTTATATGTTTAGTAGATGTATTGGGTTGAATGAGGTTTTTCAATGTTGATGTTCGATAACGTGTGGGGAATGGGAGATACACATCTCTGGAATATTGCTGAGGGTGGCGTTAAACAACAAACCGACCAAACCTAGACGTCTTACTGAAAATGTGCAGATAAGAGGAAAACTTATTTGCAGCAGATGCGACGTTTCGGTAGATCCTAACACTGTTATCAAGCAAATGATGATAACGGTGTTAGTACCTACACCGAAACGTCGCATTTACTGGAAATACGAAGTTGTATATCCATAAAAAGTGTTCCTCTACATCACACCAGCTTCTAAATGTCACTTAAGGAAGTTATGTGCAGAGAACTCTGGAAAGTAGGTTGCCAATACATGAAGTCGAGCCCAACAGCGGTGGACTCCTCTCACGCAACAGTTAAAATCACTGTTTTCCAACTGGAATGAAGCACGCTTTTCGGAAACGCTGAACATTTTGGGCAAGTTACCAACTTGGATATATTCCTGTATTCTACGTTTGTTCAGTTCCTATGGCGATCAGTGCTGTGGTGACATACCGCGGTCAGATTGTCAACTTTAATATTCCACTTAAGTGAATGTCTGAAATTCAGCTGTGAAGAAAACCCTCAGTTTGGAAGGGGTTCACAAGCAGGAGGTGGGGTCCTGCGCTGTCCATTAGATCTGAGAAATTATGTCCTATTTTGGGCACTTAGTGATGATGTTCCATTACAATTCATGTCCTAAATAGGGGATAACGGTCGGTTGGTTTGTTGCTAAACATCGCAGTCGGCAATAATGCAGCTATATGTCTGTAAAAAATCGAGTCTGGACCAGACAATCCAGTGATCAACAGGATGAACATCGATCTACGCAACTGGGATACGATGACATGTCAACCAAGTCAGCGAGCCTTGGTTGACACGTCATCGAATCCCAATTACGTAGATTGATGCTCATGCTTTTGATCACTAAATAATAGCTAGCCATATTTGTGAGAAAAGACCAAAAGGATGCAAGTTGTTGATGTTTACAAATTTGCAAGCTGTTTAGCATAGAAATAAAAAATCAAGGTTAAAAATCAAGACAAATCTGGCATTCAATCACTGGATCCTGGTCATATTATGGGAAGCAACTCTGAACAATGTCCTACAAACATGATACAAAAAAATGACCATGAAGTTTTTTTGTTGCATCATTCTGCAATATTCCAGCCATATAACTGCAAACAGTCAACCCCAGACATGACAATCCAGTGACTAACATGATGAGCATCTGTCCACACAATCAACATGTAATATTTGCAACAATCAATTTAGTTGGCCTGACCACCCAATCCCTGTCACAATTGGTTTGTTGTTTAATGCCGCACTCAGCAATATTCGAGCAATGTGGTGGCGGTCTGTAAATAATCGAGTCTGGACCAGACAATCCAGTGATCAACAGCATGAGCATCAATCTAGGCAATTGGGATATGATATGTATCAACAAAATCAACGAGCCTGCCCCCCTGATCCACTTAGACGCCTGTCACGACAACCATGCATTACTGAAGATCAATTCTGGCCCGGATCTTCACTTGTACTTGTCACAGCAAGCACAGGGATAGAAATACTTCTTTTTCTAAGTGTGCCTAAGGGCACCAGACAAATATTTTAGGTGTGCCTTTCTGAAATCGAGTATGCCCACATGTTTTTAGAGTAAATGACAATGATGATGATCATTTGAAATTTATTGTTAAATAAAGAAATGAGTTTATGAACATTCAGATATGTATGGTATTGTTAAATTTGCAAAAAAATATTTGTTTGGGGGATTAAATGATTATTTGTGAGTTATGTCTCTTAAGAAATTAGGCGTGTCAAAAGGGCACCGAGAACATTTTGTAGCTGTGCCATTTCTGTATTTACAGTGCCATGAAACACTAATATATGGAGTATTTCGAAACCTGAAGCATGTGTTCAACACAGAAACAATGATATCACCAAGGTCTATAATCATACAGCATGTGACTTGAATACTGTATTAACCCAACAGCTACAACAATTAGTGAGTGAATACTGTATTAACCCAACAGCTACAACAACTAGTGAGTGAATACTGTATTAGCCCAACAGCTACAACAACTAGTGAGTGAATACTGTATTAGCCCAACAGCTACAACAACTAGTGAGTGAATACTGTATTAACCCAACAGCTACAACAACTAGTGAGTGAATACTGTATTAGCCCAACAGCTACAACTAGTGAGTGAATACTGTATTAACCCAACAGCTACAACAACTAGTGAGTGAATACTGTATTAACCCAACAGCTACAACAACTAGTGAGTGAATACTGTATTAGCCCAACAGCTACAACAACTAGTGAGTGAATACTGTATTAACCCAACAGCTACAACAACTAGTGAGTGAATACTGTATTAGCCCAACAGCTACAACAACGAGTGAGTGAATACTGTATTAGCCCAACAGCTACAACAACTAGTGAGTGAATACTGTATTAACCCAACAGCTACAACAACTAGTGAGTGAATACTGTATTAGCCCAACAGCTACAAGAACTAGTGAGTGAATACTGTATTAACCCAACAGCTACAACAACTAGTGAGTGAATACTGTATTAACCCAACAGCTACAACAACTAGTGAGTGAATACTGTATTAACCCAACAGCTACAACAACTAGTGAGTGAATACTGTATTAGCCCAACAGCTACAAGAACTAGTGAGTGAATACTGTATTAACCCAACAGCTACAACAACTAGTGAGTGAATACTGTATTAGCCCAACAGCTACAACAACGAGTGAGTGAATACTGTATTAGCCCAACAGCTACAACAACTAGTGAGTGAATACTGTATTAACCCAACAGCTACAACAACTAGTGAGTGAATACTGTATTAGCCCAACAGCTACAACTAGTGAGTGAATACTGTATTAGCCCAACAGCTACAACAACTAGCGAGTGAATACTGTATTAACCCAACAGCTACAACTAGTGAGTGAATACTGTATTAACCCAACAGCTACAACAACTAGTGAGTGAATACTGTATTAACCCAACAGCTACAACAACTAGTGAGTGAATACTGTATTAGCCCAACAGCTACAACAACTAGTGAGTGAATACTGTATTAACCCAACAGCTACAACTAGTGAGTGAATACTGTATTAACCCAACAGCTACAACAACTAGTGAGTGAATACTGTATTAGCCCAACAGCTACAACAACTAGCGAGTGAATACTGTATTAACCCAACAGCTACAACAATTAGTAAGTGAATCTAGTTCTACGCCCATTTTTAGCACTATTCCAACAATACCACAGCAGGGGACACCAGAAATTAGCTTCAGATATTGTACCCATAGCCTAGTGGTTAAACCGTTTGCTAGTCACGTCGAAGACTCGAGTTCGATTCCCCACATGGATACAATGTGTGAAGCCCATTTCTGGCGTCACCCGCAATGATATTGCTGGAATATTGTTAAGGCCTAAACAAAAAAATGCTGTGGTTCCGATTACCCGACCGACCCTTGAATTCTGGTACCAATCCTATTATTTTCAAGAGGACTGAATAAAATAAGCTTTCAGATACCACTGAATTTTCCCAACGCCGACATATATCGGTCATTCTGATACAGAAAGTCGATATGATGGCTGCAAGCTTGATTGAATAAACAATTACACATTACTTTGTACTTTCCTTCTGAAAAATATATGTGAAAAAAAATATTCCTACCCACCTACCCTAATTTTTAAAGAGGTGCAATCGGAACCACAACACTTTTATTATTTGGCCTAAGAGCAGCATAACAGTAAACTCACTCATTGCTAACTTTTATAACTAACAACATCCATTCTCCATGTATATTTTCTTTATTGAAAAATCCAACTATTTACAATATACTGATCGCACCAACATATCTGGGAGTGAGGTCCTGCTACACCGGGCACCTCCAACAGTCACACATCATACACACTCATGTTGAAATCAAGAACTCCCGGCGCGTGTGTTGTCCAGACAGTCCTTGGCTTCGTTAATCTTAGCTGCCAGGAAGGGGGAGCCACCTGGAATAACATAACATATGAGAATGTGAATGAGTTGAGTTTTATGCCGCACTCAGCAATATTCCAGCTATATAGCAGCGGTTTGAAAATAATCGAGTCTAGACCAGACAATCTGTGATCCACAGCATGGGCAGCAGATCAATCTATGTAATTAGGAACTGATGACATGTGTCAACCAAGTCAGCGAGCCTGACCACCTGATCCCGTTAGTCGCCTCTTATGACAAAGACTAATTCTAACCAGATCTTCATGGGTCACTATATAATGAAGAGCATGTAGTGTTTGAATATGGAATTCTTATACATACCTCTGTCAGGGTGGTTCAACAGCATTATTCTCTTGTGTGCCTCCTTGATTTTAGCCTTGCTTGCAGCTGGGCTGAAAGTGACCAATTGGATAAAGTACAGTGTGTTGATGTTTTTTGTGTTATACAGGGATGAGAATGAAGTTTTGAGGAAAACTCTCAAAACTAGCCGAAGCTCCTGATATTTAGGCATTTTAGACCTTTAAAACTGGCTCCGAAATGACAATATCGTGAATACAAGCAACCATTAAAAAACTTTAAATCTGCTGAAGCACATTCATACAATTGTCAATGGATTTAGATGATTCACAAAAATGACCCTTGGCGTTATGAAATTCCCGGAATTTCACGGATCCACGGAACATTCTCATCCCTGGTTACAGGTTATACTACACTAAATGAGAATCGCTTGCTCACTGAGCGAGATGCGTATGTAAACAAATGAAGAGATAAAGACATGTGACAGCTGTGATTGGATGAAATAGTGTAAGATGTTTATGTTTTTTAAAAGCATATCCAACCAGTAATTAAAACTGACCACAATTTTAAGTATTCAGAGCTGTGATTTCCATCACCATGACTTATGCTTATTGTGTGTACATATATTTTCCAGTAGGTGACATTTGGTGCGGATCTGGGGTTGATGTGTTCTGCTTCCTGTGCTCGCAAAACGAGCCGGACAAGTTGGCCAGATAGTGTGTTTTATGGTAGTTTAAAGGCCAGAGTGTACCCATGTGCACATGGAATGGCTGTTGATAGCCTGGATTATTTAAAAAAAAATATAAGGCTACTATAGAAGTCTATGGGAAAACATTTGGTGTTGTGTAACCTGTAGGGTTCGAGCACTTTTCAGTAATTCATACTTTACATGATTTCCTGTGTTTATTTCACCATGGAAACATGTTAGCATTAATGTAGAGGCAAATTTAAAGGTACTGGGAGTAAAGATAGGGTTGTTTTGAGTGGAATAGATTGTTTTAGTGTCCAGAATATGAACGTTGCTTCGTTTTGTGGTCGAACAGTGGGAAAAGACCCTCACGGTGAGTCTTGCCATCAAGTAGTGGTTCCCTGGTTTCTAAATTTGTTGGAACTGATGAATTTGACAACAAATTAGGTTAAAATCACCACTGCCACAACAATGTGAGTGTCTAAGTTCATCTCCAGAAGGTCAATTTGAAGTCAAATGATAAGAATATCATGAAATTTGTTCACTGCTGACAGCAGAACATGTCACAAACCCTTGTTTTAAATGCAAACAGTGTAGCATATGATCAATTCTTTCTGCCTGTCCCTTTTGAATATGCAACGACCACCTAATTTCATTTCCTTTTAAAAATATACCCCTTTTTCACCCATAGGACTTTCAAAATGAATTTCTGTTTTATTAACAACTGTCTCATTGCTGTTATAGATTTTATGATTTGACATGTAATGTAATCTCAACACTATTTTCAGCTTGTAGAATGCCTGTTGGTGAATGGGGAGGTGTATCTTCACAAATACAGCAGAAAAGAAGCCTTCACATCCAATGTGGTATTTCGACATGCGGCCAAAGTCTGTTGTTGGCAGTGTCTAATCAAGCATACTCCCTTTGCTTCGATATGCTTCACCGCCTTGTAGAAGTTGCAGTACTTGGACATGTAGGTACATATAGTACATTTAAGTGTCCCAGTCCAGTTAAGGCACCAAAATGTCTCACTACCAAATTCCATCACTTTCGGTCATCCTCATCCATTAGAAAATTTCTGACAGTGTCCCCTTAATGCCTCAGTGTGTAGTATTTCAGCTTCCCAGACATGAAATAAGGGCTGTACATCAATCCCAGAAGCTGCTTAGATGTAAATAATAGCAACTGACCCTTGTGGAATGTAATATTATGGGTCTGAATTCACATTTTATTGACTTGAGAGTGTTCGATATCTTAAAATTATCTCCCCTGTTTACCCAAATACATTGTGTCTTTCTCTAACCCAGTAACCCATAAATTACTGCAGAGAAGCTCTGTTTTTAGCTGATATTGTCAAATACTGTTAATTGTAATTATAAATATTCAGTTTAGGGCAGGGTTACCAATAAATTTCCAAAGTTATGTGGATTTTTTCACTTTGTTCCCTCTACACTGGCTTATACATGAAATTGGCAAGTGTAACAGCCTCAAAACAATACACAGTCAATAGTTTTGAATTTCTGGAAGTATTTCAAAGTCTTAGCTTGATGAATCAATAGATTCAAATGTAAGTTCTTATGTTTCTAAATTTTCCTACAGGTTATACTACACTAAATGAGAATCGCTTGCTCACTGAAGCGAGATGCGTATGTAAACAAATGAAGAGATAAAGACATGTGACAGCTGTGATTGGATGAAATAGTGTAAGATGTTTATGTTTTTTAAAAGCATATCCAACCAGTAATTAAAACTGACCACAATTTTAAGTATTCAGTGCTGTGATTTTCATCACCATGACTTATGCTTATTGTGTGTACATATATTTTCCAGTAGGTGACATTTGGTGCGGATCTGGGGTTGATGTGTTCTGCTTCCTGTGCTCGCAAAACGAGCCGGACAAGTTGGCCAGATAGTGTGTTTTTATGGTAGTTTAAAGGCCAGAGTGTACCCATGTGCACATGAAATGGCTGTTGATAGCCTGGATTATTTTTAAAAAAAATATAAGGCTACTATAGAAGTCTATGGGAAAACATTTGGTGTTGTGTAACCTGTACACAGCTTTTCCAGTAGAAAATAAGAAGACATGTAATTAACCATTACCCTGGTAACACAAGAGTCATAAAAAAAAGATATTGGCATATCAGCAATTGCAGTTATGAGATTGATGAACAGTTACCATGGTTACTCAACAAACATTAAAAGATTATGGCTAACCTGTTACTCAACAAACATACAATTGATTGATTGATTGATTGATTTTGACACCACACTCAGCAATATTCCAGCTATATGGTGGCAGTCTGTAAATAATCTAATCTGGACCAGACAATCCAGTGAACATCATGAACATTGATCTACCTAACTGGGAGCCAGTCTGACCACCTGATCCTGTTAGTCACCTCTTATGACAAGCATGGGTTGTCTTTCATGACCACCAGCACCTGTATGGTGATTATTGAACAGTTACCATGGTGACAGAATGTATATACAAAGGACTTTCTTATCTGACCCCTTGCACCTGTGCTTTGATTTATGCACAGTTACCATGGTGACACAACATATAAAGGACTTGGCCCCTTGCACCAGGGCTTTGATTATGTACTGTTAACAAGGGAACACAACTAACACAAAAAGGGTGATGGCTTACCTGACCCCTAGCACCAACCCCGCTTCTCTCTTGGTCATCTTTGGGTCAAAGCCTCCTTTGTAGTACTTGCTGAAGGCCTGGGAAGACAAAAATTGTGAATTATTTTTTCAGTGAGTGAGTTTTGTTTTACGCCGCACTCAGCAATATTCCCGCTCTATGACGGCAGCCTGTAAATAATCGAGTCTGGACCAGACAATCCAGTGATGAACATCATGACCATCGATCTACGCAATTGGGATATGATGACATGTGTCAACCTAGACAGTAAGCCTGACCACCCAATCCTGTCGGTCACCTCTTACGACAAGCATGACTTACTGACGATCAATTCTAACCCGGATCTTCATGGGTCTTTAAATTTGACCATTGCCCAGAGCATTCTGTGTTGTGTCGCAACATCTGACCAGTTGTTGGTCGATTCATTGATCTTCTCCCAAATTACATGGGAAGTGGTGTAGCCTTGTGGTTAAAGCGTCAAGCTGCAGATCCAGGTTCGATTCAGCACATGGGCGTCCCTGCCGTGCTGATGCTGTGACGTCAACTTAAACTCACTCACTCACTCACTCCCAAAATTCCACACAGCATTAACTTACACCTGACTGAGGAAGAGCATCTAGTTGTTTCTTCAGTGTCTGCTGAGCGACGCGTCCGTAACGTACGAGATAACGACCTGTAAAAAACAGTGACACTTGTTAATTTCCACCACTGCGCAGTTGATGAAGTCATTATTGTTGCCTTATTTGTTTATAGAACTGACTTCAATATGTTTTGCATCCATGTATACAGTTGATTTCTATCACTTAAATGCACAGTCTTATAAGAAATGTGTCCAAAATGAATAGGCCTTGCATGGTCATGTACAAAAACAATCGCTGATGTGTCAATGTTGAGGAGACTGGAAATATTGTTAGGGACTGGAAAATAGCTTCGAGACTATCTTAACTGCAACACCTCAGGTTTTAACAGAATGCTGTTTAACTGTATGATTCAGTTAATGCAATAATTAATTATTGTAATTTTTCGTTTGTCTAAGATGTATTTGTTACTGTTCTCGGCAAACAGATCAAAAGAAACCTTGTATTAATTGCAATGGTGATGTATTTGCATATTTCACACAGTTGTACTTAATTGGCGGTGTGTGGTCTTGTGCATGGAGACCAGGGCCCCGTTCCTCAAAGCGATCGTATCGCTACGACTGTCGTAAGGCCATGTTAAAGCAGGGGAGATACGATCGCCTTAGGGATTACAATCTTAAGCCCATTCTTAACACATTGGCTACGATCAAAGTTAAGAATTCTTAGGGCTAAGAACGTTTCGAGAATAAGGGCCCTGGTCACAAATCAGGTGAAGTTAAACAACCATGGTCACAGAGAGTCCTTTGATGGGCGACTGTGTTCTGCAGCTTGACTCCTGAGTGTTTCTAGGACTTCTGTCCTGCACACATGTGGTCTCACCTTAGGCAAGTGTGTTTGTAAAAAATTGATTCTGTTCAACCAGCAGTGAATGGGTACCTGGTGGGATGGGTCATATGACTGTTAACATTCTAGTGCCTCTCAGGCAGCTTGGGTTAACCAGGGTTGAAATGTCTTAGCGCTTTGAGAACTGACAAGTGCATGGGTACAAGTGCTTTATTAATGTCCATTATTAGTACTATTTTATCTGGTGCTTGTAATCGACACACTGTGAATTGCCAACATGAAACTTCCTATCTCTAAGGTGGGCTCAATCAGCAGTGATCTAATGATATGGCACTACAACACTGTATCACACTATAAGGCTCATTATACAATACATCCATTTACAATTCCATATATCAATACATACAATACATCACAAGTTGAATTGATGTAAAAACATGTTAGTAGATGTTCAAGAAGTAGATTACGCAGATCTCTGATATTTTCTGGTTGGCTATTAATAGAAAAATCATCAACGCGCCCCAAAGTGTATAAATTCCTCCCCTACAATATCCCATTTTCACTGTGAACTAAAATCAAAGAATTCAAGGCTGTGACTTAACTGCATTTAATGTCATTATTTGCTTGATAACGGTGTTAGGATCTACACCGAAACATCGCAACTACTACTGCAACAAAGAAGTTGTCCATCCATAAAAAGTGTTCCACTTCATGCATAAAGGAAGATAATATGAACTTATGAAATAGACTGACTGACTGACTGAGTTTGGTTTTACGCCGCTTTTAGCAATATTCCAGCAACATCACGGCAGGGGACACCAGAAATGGGCTTCACACATTGTGCCCATGTGGGGATTCGAACCCGGGACTTCGGCCTGAAGAGCCAACGCTTTAACCATTAGGCTACCCCACCGCCCCTTATGAAATAGAAGCAGTGTATCAGGATATGAATCTTATGATGCAAACCTGCGTTCCACAGGAGATATTGCTTGTGTAAGATCAAACGGGATCTCCTAGGAGATATCATTTAGACAGATTTTGTACAATGCCTTGACAATTCTACGATGTCATGAACTTGATGACGTCACAATGCTATGAAATTGCAGCACTACAAGTCTAATGGCAGAAGCGTGTTCAGAGATGTACCTTTTTCATTGAAAACTAATCAAGAGTAATTATTTATGACAAATAGAATCTCACCTGAGTGTCTTCTGATATCAAATATATCAACACTCGTTGATAATAGTAAAATATCCTTGTCAAGCCTCAGATATTTGTAACTTTATCAACTAGTGGTGATATAATTGATATAAAAAAACACTTGGGTGAGATTCTTTATGTATCGTATTGCACCCATGTCACTGGGGTACATGTATCGAATTACACCAAGATCGGGATATGAATAGTGTCCCACCAATATCATTGGGGTATGTATCATGTTGCACCCACATTATCAGCATACATATGCTATTGTTCACCTCATGTATTTCTTCTGTACAGCATCATATCTTCACACAGTGACTTACCTCCGAAACCAACAGCTGCAAGGCCAAGCCCCGCCAGGACGAGTCCTGATGACTGAAAAACAAATAAAAAGGTTCCTTGAGCACCATGCAGGCAGATAGATACGGGATGCTTTATGCCTGTGCATGCTTACTGAAGTATGAAGCTTCAAAGAGTTAGGCCAAATGTAAACGTCTGAGTTTCTCTTCTCAAACTTGGAAAAAGTGTCAAAATGTGTCGTTCATACTCTTTGGAAAGTAAGTTCCACAGTCAAATAACAACCCTCTTGACAGGATTCACTAATGGTAAAGGGACACTTGACTGGAGAGGAGATCCAGGAGCTATTGATATATCTTTGGTTAAGCTACCCGAAACCTAAACATGTTAAACAGCTAACCATAACATGCTGAAGGGGTTGTTGGTGGCACAAGTACTTAGGGCTGGGACGATTCACCGATGCATCACAATACATTAAATCATCTTAAATTTTGATACAGTGTCATTCTTTCAAGGTGTATGTATCATGATACGTATCGTATCACAGGTAAAACATCGCGATATGTATTATTATTATTATATGATATTTATATAGCGCACATATCCAGGCAACTAGTGCTTGCTTGCTCATCACATAGTGTATCATCTAAGCCCTTCAATGTACCCAGGTATGTTTTACTATATAGAAATGTACCCTAAACCATTGTAAATCTAGTCAAACTACATAAAGGTATGTGGTACCCTAATCGTCGGACACTGCCATATAGCTGGAATATTGCTGAGTGTGGCGTTAAACAACAATCAATCAAATCAATCAAACTAATCAGGGACAAACCGAAACCTTATATAGTTACACCCATTCAACTGACTGTGGGTGGTATTGTGCATCTCGAATTATTCACTCTGTATGCTTGTTTCTTATATAAGTTATAACACAATCAAATGTATCTAATACAACTATACAGTTATGATCAAAAGAATTTAATACAATTATACAGTTACGATCAAGAGAATGGCACCCTGTAGATTGGGCTCGTCCTGGGGTAGACATCTGCAGTACTGCTGATGGGGGTTGTCAGCACTGGTACTTCAGATGCGTACCCCAGGTACGTTTCTGTACAAAGGTAGCGGTATTAAGCTGCAAACTGTAAACTGCATTGTTACAGTGTTACCATGGTTACAATCTCTCAGTCACATAACATTAACGCTACAAAAGTGAGTGAGTAGTATGGCTTTTAGCCGCTTTTAGCAATATATTCCAATAATATCACGGCGGGGAACACAGGGAATGGAAATCAGCCTCCACACATTGTACTCATGTGGGAATCGTACCCGGGTCGTCAGCGTGACGAAACAACGCTTGAACCAATACGCTACCCCAGAGCCTCTAACATTACAAGAACAGTGTACGGCATATTCTATTGCAAGCCTTTCAGTAGAATATGCCGATCGTTCCGTGTAAACAGAAGCAGCGTTCAACATACCCGGTACTCGAAGTAAACATTAAACTCCCGACCACACCGAGTTGATTGAGGGCATTAGCACTTACCATCGTATGTGGTCTGAAACTTCTGTTCTGTTGATATTTAGTAGTGTAGATCTTTTAAGATGCTCTCGAAATGTTTACATTCCAACTTTTGTTATCACACGCAATTTTAGCAAGGCCTTGCACATCCGGATATGGATAACAGGTGCGCGATGTTGGAATGGCGTTTTTCGTGTACTTATTTCAAAATTATTTTACATCTAAAACTTGGAGGCGTAAATCAAGACGCTATAAACATTGAACAATTTAAACTGATATTACTGTATCAAGCATTATACAACATTACTTACGTCATCCAACATTTTGCGACATGCCGACATCCGGTTTCCTCCAGTACGTTGCCAAATCCGCCATCGTGCTTAACTGTTTAAAGGTGAAACATTCACATTAAATGGGCACGACTCAACTCTCTTTCCAATCACCAACTGTATCGGAAACTAACGTAAACAAATACTATTTTAAGCATTTGCTCGTTCATCTTCAGTAAGCATCATTGAATTATTGCCATTTCAAGACATTGACAAGACATGGCTACATGGAAATCGGGGGGCAGTGGGGTAGCCTAGTGGTTAAAGCGTTTGCATGTCATGCCGAAGACCCGGGCTAAATTCCCAACATGGGTACAATGTGTGAATCCTATTGCTGGTGTCCACTGCTGTGATATTGCTGGAATATTGCTAAAAGCAGTGTAAAACCCAACTCACTTACCCACTATTATGATTTAAGCATTTAGAACTTGCAAAGGGTTATTACCCGAGGTTTCACACAGTAACAGTAGGTTGCACATCATTAAATCAAGCCTGTTATCATGGTTATATGTTTATTAGGAACGGGTGCTAATATATTTTCTAAAATGTAACCAAGTCAGCGACAATGTACATGTTGCAATGAGCGATATGAGTGAGACAGAGACAGTACCTGACCCTAATGAATGAGTGAGTGAGTTTAGTTTCACGCCGCTTTTAGCAATATTCCAGCAATATCACGGCGGGGGACACCAGAAAGTGGGCTCCACACATTGTAATCATGTGGGGAATTGAACCCGGGTGTTCGGCGTGACGAGCCGACGCTTTAGCCATTAGGCTACCCCACCACCCCCTAACCCTAATAAATGCCCGACCGCGTCATACCAAAAGACGTTAAAATATGGTACTTGTTGGTCCCTGCCTAGCGTTCGGCATTAATGAGTACAACAAGGACTGGTCGGCTCGGAGTCAGTATATTGTGTCTGAATGGGGGTTTCATGTTTCACTGCGGCATGGTATCTCAGTGGGCTAGCACTATAAAACCAGCTTAAGTCTGGGCTAGTACAAGCAGCCGCACATACACATACACACGCATGCACGTCGTCATATGAGCGAAATATTCTAAAGCACGACGTTAAACCCAATTTCACCTCACCTCACCTAACCCTAATGTATGGATGCATACAGGTGCAATATGCGCATCAATGACAACAGGGGAGGGGGTGAGGTGAGATAATTATGAGAGGCTTATCACCGTTGAAATATGGTGACTGGACCATATGTCCTAACGGTTCATTCCTTTGTCTTCTATCAGTTATTAGTTTTTGGAGAAGGTATCTACTGTACATACACTGACAGGGTTGTGCCCAATACGTTTCAGAGACTTAAGTAATCAGAGTTGATACAAAACAAGTGTTACAAATGTAATTCGTTCCATTCTTCATATTTAATACAAAGGTTTTGTAGCAATGTTTGCTCATTTAGCGGAGTTTGACTGATGGTGAGATACAGGGCCCCGACTGTATGGTGAGACGTCTTTAGTAGGGCTGTGCAATATGACCGGTTTACCGGTATTTACCGGTTCAGACATGAAAACGATACGCATTGCGATACGCTGATCGGAAACCGGTATTTTGACTTGCATTCGGAAAATTTCGTAACACTCGTAATATCTTCGGATATTTCCTTGTTTCATTTGTGCCAAATACTATTTACATATTTATTTTGTCATGATTAAGAGTTTTTATTAAAGCGTAATCAAGCATAGTGATTTTGTTGTGTTCATGCTTTATAAATCAAGCATTTACTTGATTATAAGTAGTTTTTTGTTTAACAATACCTCTTGCAATATATTGCAATACATATCGCAATAAATGCTTTCGCATCGCAATATATTGCAATATGAAAATTCTCTGCAATACCCACCCCTAGTCTTTAGAGACGATACTGTAAATGAGATGGATTTTTTGAATGAATAGGGTCCAATACAATTAATCACTGTACAGCAGTCATGAATAAGTGGTCCATTAATACAGTATAGTATTTTCTGACACCGATAAAACATGTCAAGCAAATGGGCCTTGGGCCATGTCATGAATAAGTGGTCCATTTAGTATTTTCTTACACCGATAAAACATGTCATGCAAATGGGTTTGGACCATATAATGATCTTATTCTTGTTTAACGTTGTATTTGATAATGCAATAATGGTTCTGGCTCGTTGAACAGACATCACACCGCCTCTTCTTCCTGTTTAATTGTTATTTGAATACATTTACGTGAAATTACCTGTTTTTCAAAATATCCTATTTAATAATAGACTTGATGCAAAACCTCGGATGTTTCATCCAGGCCTAACCCTGTGGAATTGAGATGCCAAACACGTTTGCTTTCACAGTAAATAATGATGCAAAGTTATGGTTGAAAACTCAAGGTGTTACGTTTGCACATAAAAAAAGAAACAGTGTTTTTCGATTATCTCAAAACTTTATAAACGTTAGATTTACGTTTTGACTGGACTAAGACGAAGTATCACTGCGCCGGAGTGCCAAAATGACGTCAACAATATTTTGTGACGTCATTACACGATTCGACAACAATGCTGTTAGTGAGTGAGTTATAGAGAATACTACACGAGGTCTCATTACATACGAATTATACGAAACGAGTGTCCTTCCTATGGGATCTGACAGAGCGAAAGCGAGTTTCGTATAATTCGTAAGTAATGAGACCGAGTGTGGTATTTTATTTATTACCCACTTCTTACATGCTTTAAACTGACAAAATAGCGTATTTTTTGTTATAATTTGGTTTCAAACCGAAACCGGTTTCATAAAGAGGTTGCGGAAGAGTTTTGTACTGTAGTACAATATTTGCATGACGTCACACTGTAATGACGTCACGATGCATGTCAGTTGTCATCGCCTCGTACAGACTCCTACATTAAACTGCTCCGTTTTACCACCCCGTTTCGTAGTTTTCAGTTGCTTCACTCGGCTACCATCACTGGTGAAAACTTTGCGTTTATGTTTTTCGACGGATATAATGTCTCAGTTCGACTCACAATTAAACAGCGACACGGCAACGTTCGCAATGTTTACATTCCCACTATGCATTTAAGTTGTAGAATGAATGAATTCACGTGTTTGTTAAGAATGAAAAAATAGTTACGTCAGAATGTGACCTAATTGAGAGGTCATCGGTTATCCAATCAAATCGTTATAATCTCAGGTCAAGTCGTTACTACACAGGGCCCCGTTTCACAAAGCTCTCGTAAGCCTAAGATCTCGTAATTTTTCTCGATCAGCAGACCCTTGAAGATCCGGGCTAGAATTGGTCTTCAGGAACCCGTGCTTGTCGCAAGTGGCGACTATAACGGGATCGGATGGTCAAGCTCGCTGACTTGGTCGACTCATGTCATCGTATCCCAGTTGCGCAGATCGATGCTCATGCTGTTGATCATTGGATTGTCTGGTCCAGTTTATTTACAGACCGCCGCCATATTGCTGAAATATTGCTGATTGCGGCGTTAAACAACAATCAATCAGTCATGGTGAGCAATATATGGACATAAATATGGACGCTTTGAATATGTTCATGCTGTCCATGGGATGAATGCCTGAAAATGACGCCAGACCAATGCTGACCACTTGGGGAAACCATGTAACCAATAATCATTGTATTCTTGCTCAACTTCAGCTGTGCAACTTTGCACAGTGAATGTAGACTCTAGTCTCTACGGTAATTATTAATAGTTTAAATGATAATTTCTAAAATATATATATATATGCCTCTAACAGACTGGAATCCGCTTATCTCGACTTGCTTGTTTAAAGGATAGAATCACTGTACATCCATGGGGTTTGCCTTCAGTACAGCCTTGGAGCAAGGCTACAGTGAATGCAGCTAGGCGACTTGGCCAGTCGTATTCCTAATATAGTGTGGTACTTTGGGATATTTGGGGTAAAGTTTGAGTTCTATGTGGGGTTGGGTTAATATAACCACACACCTGGCAGGTTGGTGTGGTTTGTTTGGCATGTGCAGCACATGCACTGCCTGCCTCTAGCCACATAAAGGGAGTAGCTTCATAGCACTCCTTGTCTTTAGTCCACTGGTTCACCAGAGGTGAGGACATTTATTTTAGTTGCTTGAGTCCTGGTAATCCAGACCAAGTATATAGTTTTGTTTTGGTTATATAGGAAATTAAGATATATATTTGTTTTGGACATAGGCTCTGAAATCAGAGCCATGTCTCATTAGGGTTTGGGGTTAGGCTAGATTGTTAGGTATAGATTAGGTTAGGTGGTTAGGTTAGGATAGGTTTAGTTTTTTGTAAATAAATTATTGAGTTTCTCTTTTCTATTTGTTATGTTTTTTACCAGCAATGAGGCCTGATTCATAGAGTCTACTTGAAGTTGGCTGCTTTACCATCACCACATTAAAAAGAGTACACAACGCAAGGTCATACACCCTTCTATAGCCAACTTCAACTATCACTGGGCAGAGAAACCTATTACAATAGCAACCGTGGTCTGATATGAATATACTAGTAATATGAAACCTGGTAAACATCGTCGAATCATTGGTTTTCGGAACTGCAGTATTTACAAAGAGGGTTTGGTCACGCACATTGGAAATACTCGAATGATGGCTTAATTGTGTTTTATATATTTAAAGTCGTTTTTAATACTTTAACAACATGTTGTAAAATTGTTCATTTGGTAATCAAGAAAACCAAACCAATATTCTAGAGCGTCCGAAAACCATAACAAAGTGATATATACAGAACCTTTGCGTAATTTAAAATTAATAAATAGGTCTACTAAACAGTTTAATTGAGTTATTGTCAATAATTTTTAATGGCCATTTTGTTCATAGTGCCGTTTTGGAAGTGAACCGTATTTATCTGTCTAATCCAAAATGGCAGCGCTCACGGGCGCATGGCCTGTGACGAGACTAACCGTTCGCCTTAGACGCGGATTACACACCGCACGGAAACTGCATCATCAACGATGTGTTCGGGTGAGATTTGCCCCAAGTCCCACCGGGATGCTGCATCTTGGCGGCCTCCGGACGGCACTTTACAACTATTTGTTCGCGAAATCAAACCCAGGAGGAAAGTTTCTGCTTCGAATCGAAGACACAGATCAGGTGAGTGAGTTTAGGTTTACACTGCATTTAGCAAAGTTCGAGCAATGTCACGCCGGGGGACACCACAAATGGGCACCACACATTTGGGGAATCGATCCTGGGTCTTCGGCATGACGAGCGAACATTGAAGCCACTACTTTAGGTCTGCATCAGACCGCCCCTGAGATCAGGTAAATCACATTTTCACCATTAGTTACGTTTTTCATGGCTGTTTTTTCTGGACATAACTTTTTGGAAAGACTTTTCAGAAACAACTTTCCATTTACAATGTTTGTTTGAAAATTGTTTTGTGACTATGACAGGTTGGTGCTGTGTTTCAGACCCGCTTAGTACCAAGGGCAACCGAAAAGCTGGAAGAAATGCTATCCTGGGCAGGTATCTCGCCTGATGAAGGTAGGTAAGAAATGTCTCATTCAAGTGAGTGAGTGAGTTTAATTTTACACCACACTCAGCAATATTCCAGCTGTATGGCTGCGATCTGTATGCAGTGGAGTCTGGATGTACACAATTGGGATACGATGACATGTGTCATTGTGTCAACATCGTCAGCGAGCCTGGCCACCCTATCCCGTTAGTCACCTCTTATGACAAACATGGGTTACGGAAGATCAATTCTTAACCGGATCTTCACGGGTCATCTCGCCCAAGCACTTACACATGCACTGATTAAAATATTTGGAAGAATGCTTTTGGATAATAGAAGTTAAAAAACACTTTAGCAAACCAAGGAGTTGAGTCAGTATGTTTTGTCGACTCATGAAGATATATTTGACATGTGGGTGACCTTGACTCTTTTGTATATTTGTCTGGGTGCTTGGAGGGAATATTTCTGTTGGGTCTTGGCAGTCTCTTAAACGTTGTTTTCTGTCAATACTGGATGTTTGCAAATATTGTGTAATCTTGAATATTTTATCTTCTATTATATCCGGTATATCAGTGTCTATTAATTTTCAGGGCCCAGCCAAGGCGGTAACTATGGTCCATACAAACAGGTATGAGATGTCTGAATGTTCGAAAAACATCTTTAGCAACCCATGCTTGTCGTAAGAGGCATGTCGTAATGGTATCGGAAGGTCAGGCTCACTGACTTGGTTGACACATGTCATCATATCCCAATGGCGTAGATCGATGCTTATGCTGTTGATCACTGGATTATGTGGTCCAGACTCGGTTATTTACAGACCGCTGCCACATAGCTGGAATACTGCTGAGTGCGGCGTAAAACTAAACTCACTCACTGTAATGTGTATGAGTTGTACTTACATTTGAGGAATGTTAATTGTCATTCTTTACGTATCTTTTCAGTCTGAAAGAATTGAGCTCTACCAAGAAAGCATCAAAGTGCTTATTCAAGTAAGTAGAAACACCCTAGAGCATACAGAATCTGTCTTAATGTTTATCGCGGTCAGAATCGGTTGTCTAACAGTCTCATGATGGCCCTGTATAGACAGATTCCACAATACTGATCACGGAGATATCTACACCAGGGTTTACACAGGACAATTCCCATCCTCGAGGCTATATGTTCAAATAAATCGCCACTTGGACCTTGGATGCATCTACGCCTCGGCCCGATAAATGTATTCCCTGGATATTATTGAGGATGAAAAAAGCCTGAAATTTAGACATTTTACTCTAAAAGGGACCTAAATTCAATTTAGCCATGAGTAGGCTCTAATTGCTAGTGATTTGTCCTAAAAATGCCCTTAATCTAGCAAAACTTGTCAAATTATAATTTTACAGGAAACTAATACTTAATATAAATACCTTGCAATGACAATATGTTTGAGCTAATCTCCATTGTGAAGCAAAACTTTCCCAGAACAGTAATGTAGCTGAGAGTTATTTCCCTCTGATGGTCAGTCCCACATCTGACCAACCTCGCCTGTATTCAACTACTTATGTGTTATGTGTTTGTATAGTTCCTTAAAATTGTTAATTCTGCCTTGGAAATCACCTTAAAAAGCCTTGAATTTGATGGCTGATAATCTGTAAGAACCCAAATATTATCAAGCTTGGATTGTAATTAAAGATGTGAGGGCATTCAGTACTGCTTTGATCATGAAATAAAGGGAAGTAACTCATATTTTCCCATATTTGAAGCACATGACGCCAATCCAGGAAATGCTACAAACAAACCTTATGTTATCTCCTGTTGATACAATGCATTAAGTCTTGTTTTGTTGTTATTCCATTGCTCGATATCTTATTGCTTCCCCAGTTGCGTGTGTTCCCCAGTTGCTTGAAGAGACGGCTTCACGCAAGTTCCAGGGTGAATGAGCTAAAAATGTTTCAACACAATGTAAACAGGTTAGCTGTTAAAAATCTTCATGTGTCTTGAAAGCTGGATATATATTTTGGTTCCAGGGTGAATGAGCTTTCAGAAAATACTTTCTGAAAAATATGCATGTAAGAGAAATTAGCTGTTAAAAATCTTCAAATTTTGCACATTGTCATCAAAATTTAACTATTTGATTTGATTTTTACGTTTTCATTTATGTCATTCATTAAGTTGAACAACTATCAATGACAGTACCAAATTATGTTTCATTATTTTCTTAATAAGACTTTTAGACATCGCTTTTGTGTGACATGCAGAATTTCCCTGTACGTGGTCAGGCAGTCACGCGAATGAGTGACCTCTCACAGTTTACAGATCTGATAAACAAATCATTGTTTATTATCATGCTAATTGTGTAAAGCAGAATATTTCTGTTACAGAATGAGAGTGCATACCATTGTTTCTGTACGCCAAGAAGACTGGAACTAGTTCGTAGAAGCTGGTCGCAGAGGGGAGACCCCGAGATATGACAATAGGTGTCGCCAGTGGTCAAGTTCAGAAGTCAAGGAGAAGTTAGCAAGAAATACACCCTATGTTATCAGGTTAAAGGTGAGGGAGAAAATAGGTTCAAGATGCAAAAGGGTTAATTTTATACCGGGTTCAGTTGTTACATGATTAGCTATGCAGAGTTGCATCCCTTGGGCACAGCAGAATCCTGTGATTTGTCGTTTCAATTCAGGACCTATCAGTGACATGACCCTTGATATTGTTACATATGTTATATTTGGGATTACACTTTTTCAGTTAAGTACCAATTCTAGTACTTTTGATGGGTCCAGTCCCATCTGGGATTCGAACCCACACCCTCAGAGTCATCCACCTAATTGCCAGCACACAGTCAGCTGCCTAACCCGCTCAGCCACTGCAGCTTCCACTTGATATTGTTGATTTAAAAGAGAAATGATATGTTTATTTGAGCGTTATTAGAAAGAAAAAATTTAAATGACTTCTGGGCCCCATAGTGCTAAGATGATCGTAACTTATACTTTAACATAGACTTACGACTGTCGTAGTGCTACGATCACTTTGAGGAACGGGGCCCTGGACTCACCAGAATACAGTGTTTTGCTGTGGACACAGTTAATATTTGTCAGTTTAAGATCCATGATGAATATATGAGTTCGTGTAGGTAACTGTTGACTTGCAGAAATGTGTAAAGTTTCTTAACAGAATACTGTCTGATGACCTAATCAGTGCTACGGAAGTAAGTTTTATGCTGCTGTTGTAGCTTGAAGACGTAGCAGAGCCGTGGGATGATCTGCTGAAAGGACGTACGTCGCACAACTTAGCCGATGCTGAGGGGGATCCGGTGAGGAACATCACCACATCTTCCTTTATTCATAGGGAAAAGTGTCAGGGAGATGTTCTGAAAAGATACACATTGCTTGTGTGTTTCAAAATTTGACTAAATCTATGCTCACTCTCTAACTGTTACATAACTTAACAAAACTATACTCATCAGCAAAAAAACACATCAGTTCGAATTCAAAATTAGATAGGTACTGTAATCAAATCATTACAGAAATGGACATAATAAGCGGATCAAAAACATTTTTTGTGTACAATATCTTGACATATGAATGAATAACTCAGCACAATTCCAAGACATTACGTGAACGTTTGCAGTCCATTCAGACTCTTGACTTCAGTATCTAGTGTGACCACCACGAGCGGCAATAACTGCAGCACAGCATCTATTCATGGAGTGCACCAATTGATTGATGATGGCCATTGGCACCTTGAACTTCACTCTGAGAAAGGCCTGGCGCAATAAATTGAATGTGTTCGGCCTTTCTATGACATTATTCAGTCTCCTCTGAATTTCATCCCAAAGATGTTAAACTGGGTTTAAATTAGGACTAAGAGCTGGCCACTGCATAATGTTGACACCGTTCTGCTGTAGGAAGTCCCGTGTAGCTCTGGCAATATGGGCCCGGGTGTTATCATGCTGGAAAATGTTGTTCCGGTGATGTGCGAAATGTAGTATGACGTGGTGTCTGAAAGCTTGGTCGATATAGCGCACCGCTGTGATGCTGCCTCCTCTTCCTGGACCAAGGTTCTGGAACACCACAGGACCCACTCTCTGGTTCAGGCCTATTCCACCTCATAAAATGATGCTTGCACCTCCCCATGAGTCTCTTTCCATAACACATTGGTCTGAGTAATGCTGGCCATGTCGTCGCCATATTCTTGTTCTGCCATCTGCAGTTGATATGCAGTACCGACTCTCATCTGTAAACAGAACAGTTCTCCATTGCCTGTATCACCAGTTTTGGTGTTGTAGGGCAAACTGTAAACGTTCACGCTGATGACGAGGGGTTAGGATAGGTCCACGGTAAGGTCTACGGCAATGGAGGTTCCCGCTGTTAAGACGTCGGCGTACTGTATCAGTAATGATTGGTCTTCCGTGTGTTCCCACTGTCTGGCGTGCTGTTTCGGATGCTTGCATGAAGGGATTCTGTACATGCTATCGCACAACATGGCGGTCTTGTGTCTTGTGGTCACCCTTAGTCTGCCAGTACAGGAGGTGATCATTTGTGGTGTTGGTGGCCCGGAAATGTTGCTGCAGCCTGTAGATGGTCCGAACGTTGACCTGGAAGTGATTGGCAACGGCTTGTGCAGTGTGGCCAGCTTCAAGTCTTCATAGCGCCTGGTTCCTCTGAGTTGTCGTGAAAAGGGGCATCCTGCTGACATTGTAATGTGAATGTTTCAACCAGGTTTGGGGGTGCATGTGATAGGGCTGGTCCTTGAGAACAGCATGTGCAGCATGAGTTGCATGAAAAACATGGAGAACACCGTACCATCTCCGAGATCAGGTTGCGTCTTTGAGACCATTTCCTGGGTTCCATTCTGAGTTTGGAAAGGAATGTCTTTGCTCAGGTAAAGTTGGAGATGTAAAAAATATACAATCAAAACATTAAATGAGTTTACAGTTATACGTTTCTGCGAAGGAAAATTCCAAACTGACTTTTCCTTTGCTTAGTATATATAAATATCAATTTTTTTTCTTTTGATGACTGGAATTATATGAATGGTTGTATTTTTTGTGTTTTAGGTTCTCATTAAAAGTGACAGGTTTCCTACATACCACTTTGCCAATGTGGTAGATGATCATCATATGGGGATCACTCATGTTCTTCGAGGAGACGTAAGTTGTGTGAACATTCCGATAACACAAGTGTGTTCATGTTGTAGTCAGTACTGGACAGTGTTAGTATGATGGCTGGATGTCATGGTGTGATGACTGGATGTCATGGTATGATGACTGGATGTCATGGTGTGATGACTGGATGCCATGGTGTGATGACTGGATGCCATGGTGTGATGACTGGATGTCATGGTGTGATGACTGGATGTCATGGTGTGATGACTGGATGTCATGGTGTGGTGACTGGATGTCATGGTGTGATGACTGGATGTCATGGTGTGATGACTGGATGCCATGGTGTGATGACTGGATGTCATGGTGATGACTGGATGTCATGGTGTGATGACTGGATGTCATGGTGTGATGACTGGATGTCATGGTGTGATGACTGGATGTCATGGTGTGATGACTGGATGTCATGGTGTGTGTGACTGGATGTCATGGTGTGATGACTGGATGTCATGGTGTGATGACTGGATGTCATGGTGTGGTGACTGGATGTCATGGTGTGGATGACTGGATGTCATGGTGTGACTGACTGGATGTCATGGTGTGATGACTGATGACATGGGTTCAATCCCCACTGGGTGTCATGAGTGAAGTGACTGGATGTCATGGCAGTATTGACTGGATATTGCCATGGCTGTGATGACTGGATGTCATGGTCAGTTGACTGGATGTCATGGTGTGGTGACTGGATGTCATGGTGTGGTGACTGGATGCCATGGACTGGATGTCATGGTGTGGTGACTGGATGTCATGGTGTGACTGGATGTCATGGTGTGGTGACTGGATGTCATGGTGTGATGACTGGATGTCATGGTGTGACGTGACTGGATGGGTGTGATGACTGGATGTCATGGTGTGATGACTGGATGTCATGGTGTGATGACTGGATGTCATGGTGTACTGGATGTCATGGTGTGATGACTGGATGCCATGGTGATGACTGGATGTCATGGTGTGGTGACTGGATGTCATGGTGTGGTGACTGGATGCCATGGTGTGATGACTGGATGTCATGGTGTGGTGACTGGATGCCATGGTGTGGTGACTGGATGTCATGGTGTGGTGACTGGATGCCATGGTGTGATGACTGGATGCCATGGTGTGATGACTGGATGTCATGGTGTGGTGACTGGATGTCATGGTGTGATGACTGGATGTCATGGGTGATGACTGGATGTCATGGTGTGATGACTGGATGTCATGGTGTGGTGACTGGATGCCATGGTGTGATGACTGGATGTCATGGTGTGATGACTGGATGTCATGGTGTGGTGACTGGATGTCATGGTGTGATGACTGGATGTCATGGTGTGGTGACTGGATGCCATGGTGTGATGACTGGATGTCATGATGTGGTGACTGGATGCCATGGTGTGATGACTGGATGCCATGGTGTGATGACTGGATGCCATGGTGTGATGACTGGATGCCATGGTGTGGTGACTGGACTGGATGCCATGGGTGTGATGACTGGATGTCATGGTGTGATGACTGGATGTCATGGTGTGGTGACTGGATGTCATGGTGTGATGACTGGATGCCATGGTGGGTGTGATGACTGGATGTCATGGTGTGGGTGACTGGATGCCATGGTGTGATGACTGACTGGATGTCATGGTGTGATGTCATGGTGTGGTGACTGGATGTCATGGTGGGATGACTGACTGGTACGTGACTGGATGTCATGGTGTGATGACTGGATGCCATGGTGGGTGTGATGACTGGATGCCATGGTGTGATGACTGGATGTCATGGTGTGATGACTGGATGCCATGGTGGGTGATGACTGGATGCCATGGTGTGATGACTGGATGTCATGGTGTGTGATGACTGGATGTCATGGTGTGGTGACTGGATGTCATGGTGGGACTGGATGATGGGATGTGATGACTGGATGGGTGTGATGACTGGATGTCATGGTGGGTGATGACTGGATGTCATGGTGTGCGTGACTGGATGTCATGGTGGGTGTGATGACTGGATGCCATGGTGTGATGACTGGATGTCATGATGACATGATGTGTGGTGACTGGATGTCATGGTGTGATGACTGGATGTCATGGGTGATGACTGGATGTCATGGTGGGATGACTGGATGTCATGGTATGATGACTGGATGCCATGGTGGATGGCAGGTGATGACTGGATGTCATGGTGGGCGTGATGACTGGATGTCATGGTGGGTGTGGATGACATGGTGTGATGATGGATGTCATGGTGTGATGACTGGATGTCATGGTGTGATGATGACTGGATGTCATGGTGGTGACTGATGATGTCATGGTGGGTGTGATGACTGGATGCCATGGTGTGATGACTGGATGTCATGGTGACTGGATGCCATGGTGTGATGACTGGATGTCATGGTGTGATGACTGGATGTCATGGTGTGATGACTGGATGCCATGGTGGGTGTGACTGGATGTCATGGTGTGGTGACTGGATGTCATGGTGTGCGGGATGACTGGATGCTGGTGGGTGATGACTGGATGTCATGGTGTGGTGACTGGATGCCATGGTGTGGTGACTGGATGCCATGGTATGATGACTGGATGTCATGGTGTGGTGACTGGATGCCATGATGTGATGACTGGATGCCATGGTATGATGACTGGATGTCATGGTGTGGTGACTGGATGTCATGGTGTGATGACTGGATCTCATGGTGGTGGGATGATGGTGTGGTGACTGGATGCCGTGGTGTGGTGACTGGATGTCATGGTGTGATGACTGGATGCCATGGTGTGATGACTGGATGCCATGGTGTGATGACTGGATGCCATGGTGTGATGACTGGATGTCATGGTGCGGGACTGGATGTCATGGTGGGTGACTGGATGTCATGGTGTGGTGACTGGATGTCATGGTGTGATGACTGGATGCTGTGACTGGATGCCATGCTGTGATGACTGGATGCCATGGTGTGATGACTGGATGCCATGGTGGTGTGGTGACTGGATGCCATGGTGTGTGATGACTGGATGCCATGGTGTGATGACTGGATGCCATGATGCCATGACTGGATGCCATGGTGTGATGACTGGATGCCATGGTGTGATGACTGCCATGGTGATGACTGATGCGTTGGACTGGATGCCATGGTGTGATGACTGGATGACTGGATGCCATGGTGTCATGGTGTGATGACTGGATGCCATGGTGTGGTGTGATGACTGGATGCCATGATGTGATGACTGATGCCATGGTGTGATGACTGGATGCCATGGTGGGTGTGATGACTGGATGCTATGGTGTGTGACTGATGACTGTGATGCCATGGTGCCATGGTGTGGATGACTGGATGCCATGGTGGGTGATGACGGATGACATGGATGCTGACGACATGGTGTGATGACTGGATGCCATGGTGTGATGACTGGATGCCATGGTGTGATGACTGGATGTCATGGTGTGGATGACTGGATGCCATGGTGAGTGTGATGACTGGATGCCATGGTGTGGACGACTGGATGTCATGACTGGATGCCATGACGGGTGACTGGATGCAATGGTGTGATGACTGGGTGCCATGGTGTGATGACCTGATGTCATCGTGTGATGGCTGGATGTCATGGTGTGATGACTGGATGCCATAGTGTGATGACTGGATGTCATGGTGTAGTGACTGGATGTCATGGTATGATGACTGGATGTCATGGTGTGATGACTGGATGTCATGGTGTGGTGACTGGATGTCATGGTGGTGATGACTGGATGTCATGGTATGATGACTGGATGTCATGGTGTGATGACTGGATGTCATGGTGTGATGACTGACTGGATGTCATGGTGTGATGACTGGATGCCATGGTGTGATGACTGGATGTCATGGTGTGATGACTGGATGTCATGGTGTGATGACTGGATGTCATGGTGTGGTGACTGGATGTCATGGTGTGATGACTGGATGCCATGGTGTGATGACTGGATGTCATGGTGTGATGACTGGATGTCATGGTGTGATGACTGGATGCCATGGTGTGATGACTGGATGCCATGGTATGATGACTGGATGCAATGGTGTTGTGACTGGATGTCATGCTGGGGTGACTGAATGTCATGGTGGGTGTAGTGAAGGGATGCAATGGTGTGATGACTGGGTGGCACTGACCCATGTAACTTCGAACTTAATGTTTCTCTGCTCCCATGACATCTTTTCGTTTAATACAAAACATCCAAATGCACTAGTATGATGTTCTCTATATGTATGTCATAGTGTGAAGATTGAATGTCATGGTATAAGATTGTTATTATCCCCATGGCATGTAATGCGGGGGGATATAGTCGTCGCCTCGTCTGTCCGTCCGTAATCATTTTGTTTCCGGAGCATAACTCAAAGAAATTGGTAGATATGTCAAACATAACCTAAGGTGGTGCCTTTTGCTATTTACAGATTATTATCATTTTTATTTTTCTCGGTTTCCATGGAAACGTTTTGGACTTAGTCTTAAAGAGGGATGGGCTTCATTTCCGGAGCACAACTCAAGAACCGTTAAATATTTTTCAACAAAACTTGGTAGATATATCAAACAGAACCTTAAATGGTGCCTTTTGCTATTTGCAGATTTTTGGCATTTTTATTTTTCCCGATTTACATGGAAACGATTCAGACTTAGTCCAAAAAGTGAGGGGTGGGCTTCGTTTCCAGAGCATAACTCAAGAACCGTTCAATATTTTTCAACAAAACTTGGGAGATATATCACACAGAACTTGAATTGGTGCCTTTTGCTATTTGCAGATTTTTGGCATTTTTATTTTCCCCGGTTTCCATGGAAACGAATCAGACTTAGTCTCAAAAGGAAGGGGTGGGTTTCGTTTCCGGAGCACAACTGGAAAACTTCTTAATATCTCTCAGCAAAACTTGGCAGATATGTGAGGCAGATCCCAAAGTGGTGCCTTTTGCTATTTGCAGATTTTTGTGATTTATTATTTTCTGAGTTTCCATGGAAACGATTCGGACTTAGTCTCATAAGGGAGGGATAGGCTTTTGGTGCCTTTTGCTATTTGCAGTTTTTTGTCATTTATTTTTGTCATGATTTCCATGGAAACGATTTGCACTTAGTGTAAAATCAAGCTGGACTTTAAGTAACTGTCAGATGATTTATTCTTTCAAAGATGTTGGGGCCGGGGGAATATGTCATGTTCTGATGACTGTTGTTTGTCATGGTATGAGATTATGTCACCGTGTGGATTTGGATATTGTGATATGAGGTTAAGATGTGACTATGTTAAAATTGGATTATTGTCAGGATAGTGATAAGGTGTCTTGATGTGAATGTTGGATGTCATGGTACTGCCTTTGTTTGTTTAGGAATGGCAGACCTCCACGCCCAAACATCTGTTACTGTACAAATCATTTGGATGGGATCCTCCCCGATTTGCTCACCTCCCTCTCATTCTCAACAAGTGAGTTGCTACAATGTCTTGAACATGTCTTGTCTACCTTGTTAACATTGTGTTGTTGTTTGCCATATGGGGATTCATCCGTCACCATCCTGGGTTTGTTTTCAAAGTATCGTCATCACTTCCACACCTACTGGTAGCCTAGTGGTTAAGGCGTTCGCTCGTCACGCCGGGTTCGATTCCCATCATGGGCACAATGTGTTAAGTCCATTTCTGGTGTCCCCCGCCGTGATATTGCTGGAATATTGCTAAAAGCGGCGTAAAACTAAACTCACTCACTCACTCACCTACTGAGCAGAGAATTTCTCTGGCTCTTCAGACTTACATGACAGCATGGCTATTTATAGCATCTTTCCATATTTATAGACCTGTAAACAATGTATTGTGCCAGATATATTTGCATCGATTATAATGAACAGAAGTTGTATGGCGTAAAGATTCCCTGTTGGCTGCAAAACCTGACTTGGAAACTGACATTCATTAGCCTATGCTAATGCATTATGCTGATCATGCAGTTTTCACAAGAACATATTCTTGAAATGACAAATTTTTAAACTTATCCTATCTCATGGTATGCACCTCTCCTCTTCTTCTAAGACCATGTGTGGAAACGTGCTGTAGGCTAAGTTGACCCGCCCTGACCCCTGCCCCCACTCCGACATCAGCACCTATCAATCATCTCAGTAATCGTGCAGCTCGCTCAGATGATCATGTGACTACCTGTGCCTGTCATTCTCTTTTTGTCGCTACGTCGTGTGGATGTGTGCTTGTCCCTAAGAAAGTTTGATTGTGTTTCTACAATGTGAAAATCGAATCGCAATAGTGCTATAAAGCGCAAACATTGCGATAAATGCAACAGCAACTTCTCGGTGGCAGACCCACATGCTTTATGTGTTGATTGTTTAGGACGTTATGAGTGGTCTCAACGTTGCACTTTTTGTGCAGACCTCAACGATGATGCTTTTTCTGAATATTGCCGGGTAGCTTGTAGACGCATGTCAGACAGGATCGCCGCCAACCAGCTGAGGGTCCTTCTGTGCATAAACGCTTCTAAGACAGAACGCCAGAAGAAAAACTGCAGTCCAACGTTCGAAGTCCCTATCGCCTGCTGAAGATTTCCTAAGGGAGGCGTCAGGATTCTTACCTCATTGAAAATTTACATCAACTTTTCCGGCCGCATGCGTCTAGCCCCATCACTTTAAAAGACTGTTCACCACCTAGGGTTGTCGTGTTGTCTACGTCTTCTCTTCAAACCTGTCCCTCTTCAGTGATACCTATTCCTCAGTGCACTTCTGTTCCTGAGGTGGGGGTTTCTCGAGCGGCGCTTGGTGTGACTACTAGCATTACATCTCAAGTGACACTTCCTTGCAGTGCGGCGCTTTCCATTCGGAGCTTGTGTCGAATGTGTCAATTGCTTCGGGTGCAGTGGATGGTTTCGGTGCGGCGCTCTCTCATCCTCCGGTGGGGTTGACAGGTGTGTCAATGATTCCTAGAGTGCCTTTTTCCACATCTATCCTTTATCATGTACGGTTGGGTTATGGACGAACGTGTTATTCTAGTGTGTCGTTTGCTGTTCCAGCACCGCTTACATCAGGACAGTTACCTGTTGGTAGAGCACCGCTTGTTACCGATCCCATGATGTCATTCAGAGCGCCACTTGCTTCCTGTTCGGCGCTCTTGTGTGCCTCTGGTTTGGCGCTTCCTCCCGGTGTTCCCGGTTCGGCGCTTTATCCCGTTGTTCCCGGTTCGGCGCTTTATCCCGGTGTTCCCGGTTCGGCGCTTTATCCCTGTGTTCCCGGTTCGGCGCTTTATCCCGTTGTTCCCGGTTCGGCGCTTTATCCCGGTGTTCCCGGTTCGGCGCTTTATCCCTGTGTTCCCGGTTCGGCGCTTTATCCCGGTGTTTCCGGTTTGGCGCTTTATCCAGGTGCTCCCGGTTCGGCGCTTTATCCTGGTGTTCCCGGTTCGGCGCTTTATCCCGGTGTTCCCGGTTCGGCGCTTTATCCCGGTGTTCCCGGTTCGGCGCTTTATCCCGGTGTTCCCGGTTGGGCGCTTTATCCCGGTGCTCCCGGGTTCGGGCCTAATCCCTGTGCTCCCAGTTTGGCGCGTATTCATGGAGGCTTTGGTTTGGCTCTTACTCACAGTATTCCTGGTTCGATGCTTGCTCCAAAGGGGCTCCTGGTTCAGCGTTTACTCACGGGGTTCGTGCTTCGCTTACTCATAGTTCACTGGCTTCAAGGTTGACTCATGGGGCATTTGGTTTTAAGCTTCCTCAGGGTTCAGCGCTCAATTCTCATGTGTCTAGTTCGGCGCTTGGTCCAATCAGCTTAGCTTTTGTGTCCAATGTCAGGGACCCTACGGGTTTGTTGCCTCATGGGGGTGTGCCTCAGTCAGCTGGGTGTCCGTCTGCTCTCAGTGAGGTGCCTCGTCATCCAGTAGTGTCTGCGTCTGTTTCGTCAGTTCCTCCTACAACGGGATCGGTGGTGAGACCTATTTTCCCGGTATCCTGGAATCTGGTGTCGGAGGTTTCGATTTTGACGCCATTGTGCTAGCGGTAGCATGAGCATTACGGCATCAGGCGCCACCAACTTCCGCTGCTGTTCAGTCATCGGGTCCTTCGACCAATCCAGTTCCACTTTTAGCGGAGGTGCGTCGTTCGACGACGCCATCTCCTTCTTCTGATGGTACGGCACTGTCGGATGGTAGCGTGGATGCTGTTGACACACCTCAACTACTCATTTGGATTGCCAATAGCCTCTGTTTACAGTGTAGTAGTTGATCGGCGGATTTATTATCCTGTTTTGATATGAAGCAAGGTGATTTCGGTTCCATCAAGTTCCCACCTCGACTGTGAATTACTCAATTGGCAGCATCTCTGGATGAGGCTTTTGGTAACCTGAGGAAGGTTAAGGATGGGTTCGCGGCACCTCGCTTCAATTTGGCATCTGCTCATGTGCATGGTTTCTCTACGCTGATTGTCTCCCCTCCGGTGCATGATGATATTACGTTGCTGGGAACTAAACAGAAAGCCTACTTGCCGTCCTGGTGGAGGATTGTGAGCTTTTGAATCTGGATGGTGTCATAAGGAAGATTATGGCGCCACACAACATGGTGTTGACGACTACCGAAGCAGTGGCTATGTCGGTTGCACATGCTACGTCCCATCAACAAGTGTATATTCCAGCGGCTATGGTCCTGTTGCAAGAGCAATTTCAGACCATTCTGGATCAGTTGGCTCACTTCTTTTCGTATGTCACAGCTGTGCGTCGCAGGGGGCCTTTGCACTTCATGGGAGGATCGGTCTCGTACTGATCTCTTTCGGCAGCCGTGGTCTGGCAGGTCTCTTTTCAACGGGGGCGATTAGAGATGTCGCCAACAGAGTTGGTCAAGATGCTCATTTACAAGTGTCAGTGGAATTGTTGGAATTCCAACGTTTGCAGGTGGAGGAATCGTTGCGTCGGCGACGACTAGCCCGTTATGTTCCTGTCAATCTGGACCTGCGTGTGGGTTCTACTGCTTCCTTTCTTTGAAAGGGATCCTTTGGCAGAGTTCAGGGCAGTGATTCTTGCAATCAGTCACTGGCAGGATGTCCTACGAGCAACTTTCCTCATGATCCGATCGGACAACGCAGCGGTGGTTTGGCATATCAACAGAAGGGGTCCACGGGGTCTACTCAACTGCTCCAGTGGACCCAACAGTTCTTCGATCTGGTGGACTCTCTCAACATCTTAGTCCGAGCCAACCACATTCCGGGTGAAGAATGTCATCGCAGATTCTCTGTCCCGGCCGAGTCGTCCCTTTCCAATGGAATGGAGATTACATCCTCAGGTGTTCCAGACCCCTTGTCTTCCATTGACATCTCTTCGCCATCCGATTCAACCATCAGCTGCCTCGGTTTGTGTCACCGATTCCGGACCCTCTGGCTTGGGACCTCGATGCTCTAGCCATTCCGTGCGAGGACCTGAACGCTTATGCGTTTCCGCCAGTAACCCTTCTTCCTTGCATATTAGTGAAACTGCGCGCAACCCAGAGGATGACTCTGCGTTTGGTCCCGCCCAGAAGCTGGTTGTAAACCTTCAAGACCTAGCCGAACCAGATCCTGTACCACTTCGCGTTCGACCCGATCTCCTATTACATCCGCACTCTGATCAGCTGCATTGGTCCCCGTTGACGCTCCATAGGCACGCTTGGCGCATATACATCGGTTGTTAACGGCAAAGGGCTTTTCTAAACGGGTGGCTACTGCCGTTTCTACAGCGCATCGTACTTCTACGAGGTCACTCTACGATGACAAATGGAAGAATTTCGAAGCGTATTGCAGGAAGAAGGGCGTCTCATCCCCCACTACGCCCTCCCCGCAGATGGTGGCAGAGTACCTTCAACATCTACAAACCTCCAGAAAACTCAAAGGTTCTACACTATCTACCTACCTGGCTGCTCTTAACACTGTTATTGCAGCGGCCTCGGGTGTGAAGGTGTCCACTGTCCCTGAACTCCAGTCTCTCCTCCGGTCTTACAAACTGGCTGACCAATCTTGGAAATTCCGGCCTCCAACTTGGGATCTTTCCATTGTACTTGCTCATCTCACGTCAGCTGATTACGAATCTTTGGAGGAGAAAGATTTCGAACATGTCTCCTTTTAAGACCTTCTTTCTCTTGGCCTTGGCTACAGCTGACCGTATTTCCGAGTTGCATGCTCTTGATGTTTCTCGGGTGCGGTTTGAAACCTCTAGACATGCGAGAATTTCCTTGGTTTGCGATGGGATTTTCTCGCCAAGAATCAGTTACCAGGACAGCCAGATCGCACATTCACGATTCCGCCGTTGTCCACTAACTTGGGCCCAGATGACACTGAGGATCTGTCCTTATGCCCGGTGCGTGCATTAAGGATTTACCTAGCTGCCTCACAGGATCGCCGCAGACTGCGTAAGAGATTGTTCATTCCATTGTCTACTGCCTCCACATCGGAAGTCTCCAGTACTACCTTGAGTAGACTCGAGCTCTTGCCTCCACCATGGCTCTTCACAGAAATTGTGGCCCGTGAAGATCCGGGGTAGAATAGGTCTTCAGCAACTCATGCTTGCCACAAAAGGCGACTATGCTTGTCGTAAGAGGCGACTAACGGGATCGGGTGGTCAGGCTCGCTGACTTGGTTGACACATGTCATCGGTTCCCAATTGCGCAGATTGATGCTCATGCTGTTGATCACTGGATTGTCTGGTCCAGACTCGATTATTTACAGACCGCCACCATATAGCTGGAATATTGCTGAGTGCGGCGTAAAACTAAACTAGAAATTGTTCCCTGCAGTCCATCATGGAGGGCTGTTTTTGGAGATCCGATACAGTGTTTGCTTCACACTACCTGAGGGACCTATCGGTTACAGACGTGGAAGGTCTACATCAATTCTGCCCCTTGGTCCTGGCGCAGCAATTGTCATCGGCCCGTGTTCTCAGATAAAGCAATTCTTTGGTCGGTGTTGCTCTGTTCATAATAAAAGATATTGATGTTATCCATGTCTTGGTACTTTTTTCCATTGGGATTAGAATATTCACACCTATGGGAATAGGGCGTGTCTGCACTGTCATAAGTTATGACTTAATAGACTGTGAGGCCAGTCTTGTGCTACATGCAGAGATGATCGACACTTACTGACCTCTACTCTCCGAGCAATTACATCAGTAAAGTGTTGATTTCCGATTACCTACATGGTTTTCGAAGCGTTCTGCTCCTAAGTCCTTTCTCACCTTGGTAAGTTAGGGAGATTGGTTCTGAACGTTAAACTAGTTGAGCAACAGAGCCATTCCCCCTTTCACCGCCTACCAGCGTGTGTCTGTGGGGGGTAGTTTCGAAGCAGGGACTGTCCAGATTAAGGTCTTCGCCTTTAGTTCACTGGGGTCACCTGATAAATTCGTTGGGCGGCGGCAGGGCCTACTTGCCAAACTGTGTCCTTTTGCTTGTCAAAAGTTGCGGCTGAAAACCATATTAATTCGGGAGCGCCCACTCCCTAGAGTTTTTGTGCTGTGTAAGCCAAGGGGTTACAAGAAACCCATCTCAAGTTTGGAGTCTGCATATCGGGAGTTGGTGCTTTCTCCTGGCCTCCTTGGGGTTATGCGGCGCTCCCCGTTTAATGCGTATTGACGGGGTAATCTGCGGCCCTCCTACCAACCGTGGGATTGTGCATACCGTGAGATAGGATAAATTTAAAAATTTGTAAATTTTATAATAAATTGTATATTTATATACTTATCCTATTTCACGCGATGGATACCCATCCGACCTGCCCCACATCACAGATTACTGGAAGCTCCAAGACGAGAATGACAGGCACAGGTAGTCACATGATCATCTGAGCGAGCTGCACGCTTACGGAGATGACTGACAGGTGCTGATGTCGGAGTGGGGGCAGAGGTCAGGGCGGGTCAGAGGCCAGTAAGATTTGATTCGACTTAGCCTACAGCACATTTCCACACATGGTCATAGAAGAAGAAGAGAGGTGCATACCGTGAGATAGGCTAAGTATATAAATATACAATTTATTATCAAATGTACAAACTCTGATGGATAAATGTTTGTTGTTTGGTTAGGGATGGAACCAAACTTTCTAAACGAGGAGATGACATCCAAGTGGAGCACTTTAAGGTAATGTTGGTTCCACTGTGGTGCTGACACTCTCATCTATACTCTGCAGAAAGAGAAATGCAAAAGTGTTTTTAAGATGTATGCTATAGTTTGTAAATAGTCATCAGATATTGATAAGTATCTTTGTGTGATAACAGTGACCGAGTGAGTATGGTTGCATCCACTGTTAGCAATATTCCAGCAATATCACGGCAAGGAATACCAGAAATGGGCTTCAAACATTGTACTCATGTGGGGAATTTTGAACCCGGGTCCTCAACGTTACGAACTGATACATATCCCAATTGCATAGTTGATACAACCAACATATAGCTGGAATATTGCTGAGTGCAGCATAAAACTAAACTAAACTCACTCCCTCACCTTGGCGCATTTCACCTCACCTCATCTTAAACCTGTGAAGATCCGGGTTAGAATAGGTCTTCAGCAACCCATGCTTGCCACAAAAGGTGACTATGCTTGTCGTACGAGGCGAGTAACGGGATCAGGTGGTCAGGCTCGCGGACTTGGTTGACACACGTCATCGTATATATCAAAATTGTGTAGATTGACGCTCATGCTGTTGATCACTGTTGATCTGGTCCATACTCGATTATTTACAGACCGCCGCCATATAGCTGAAATATTGCCGAGTGCGGTATAAACAACAAAGCAACCAACCAAATAAGGCCTAGTTGGCTCAGTGTAAGTTTTCTGTGTCGAACATGGGTTCTTATGATAAACAAGAACAAATACTGTTTCCGTAGTTATTTTCACGTGGGATTAATTTTCGCACTTTTAGCGCAAAAAGATTGTGCGCCAATAATCATACCAAGCGAAATATGACAACATCAAAGCAATTATTCCCGGTCCATGTTTACAAACTATGTGATCAAACAATGTCAAGAACTCCAGATGTTCGCCTACCGGTTATTCCTTAACACAATGTAGCTTTGATCATTCCATGACTATCGGTTGTGAAAACGTTGTGATGGATACCATCACTCAGGTGTTTGAAATGCGCGAAACAACAACTACGCTAACAGGCCTTTTGTGAACTTTACGCGAAAATTGAACCATGTGAAAATATATACGATTACAGTAATAACTGGGTAGTGATTAAAAAACTGTTTATGTCAACAATAGTACAACTTGCTACATTCATTCATATACCGGTACCTGTTCATGCATATTTCTTAATGTGAGCATGTGTTAAACGCAAATTCATAACTCCTTGTTGATTTTCACTTCCTACATCCCTCTGAATATATACGACTGATTGCTCAGAGTTGGTAGTGTAGCAAATCAAAATGACTTAAGACAAGTCCTGTTACCGTTCACTCATGTATTTGGTGAATCGAACCATATCCCCAAATGGGTACAATGTGTGAAACCCATTTCTGGTGTCTCCCGCAGTGATATTGGTTTAATATTGCCAAAATCGACATAAACCCATACTCACTCACACACTCACTTGCCTTAGGTCCCTTGGTCCTTAGTATGGTGATCTACCTTGATGATGTTGTACTTGTTGATGATCTGTTAGCTTGTTTAATATGTTGTATTGTCTATGGTTTTACATTAATATGCTAGTTTCACATCTGTATCTGTGATTTTCTGGGGTTTTTTAATGTAGTTCGTCAACTGCCTTTTATATTCTCGATTTATGTGTCATGAATGTATCACTTGTTTGTCACTATATGGCTGAAATATTGCTGATGTGACTAGAAACCTTAACTCACTCACTCAGCCTAAATATACGTATGTGTGTGATTGTAGGACGAAGGTTATTACCCAGAAGCTGTGCTGAACTACGTGACTAAAGTAGGAGGCGGTTTCTCAAGTGACGGAACTACCGGCTACTCCTTGGAGGACATGATTCAACAGGTAATACAGGCTGTGTCTTGGACACACCTTTGCGCCATTCGCTCACTAAACGTGTATATGGCAAACTTTAAAGGTACTGAAGAATGTGAAATGCTTTACGAGTTTGTTTTCACATGTCGACTCAAGCAACAACCAGCCGAGGGCTCTGAAATACATTTGTCTAACTGATGAGGAAACTATTAGGTGTAATAAGTTTTGAGTTTATACTTTAAAGTTACCATGATTATACATATGACGATTGTCACTGTTCATTGTTGAAGCATGGAGTTGCGATGTCTGCATGTCAAACAGAGTAAGGGAACTCATATTAGTAACTACTTAGTACTGTATGGCTAACAAGTCCGAGAAATTTAACATGCCCACGTTAGATAAGGACAAACTTGATGGATGAACAACTTCTTTATTGGATGATGCGACGTTTCGATACAGATTCTTGTTTTGTTGTCAAGCAAGTATGAAAAAAACAGGGTCATATACGCACTTACGCACGCACTTACGCATGCACTTACGCATGCACGTGTGATATTTGAGCAGTGACAATGTGATGACAAGGGATTACATGAAGAGGCCAGTGACAGTGGATTACAGTTAGAAGCCAGTGGGATGTACAGAGCAGGAGAGATTGGACATGTATATACAAGCATACAAGAAGTTGGGGGTGGTTGATGAGTTCCTGGTGCTGTATGTATAAAAGTTCATCTGGCAAACGTAACAGACTTCCCCTCCAAACAATGTCTGATCAATGTAGATGATGAAGTAATTTCATATCTGAATTTAATTTCTTGCACAATAAATGTGTTTCAGTTCTCTTTAGAGAAACTACGTCGTAACTCTGGGAGACTGGATCCGGAATTCCTGGATGAAGCGAACCGTGTTCATCTTGGCGCCAAGCTCAGCAGCAGTAGCAGACGGCAGGTTATAGAAGATGTCCGGACACTTGTCAAGGCCGGATATAGTCAAAGGTGGGGAGACAGACCCATGTATATTAAGGCCGTAGATTTAAACCAAAACAGCTATGAATATGTTGGTCAAAAATTGACAATTTCCAGTTTGTTGTCATTGTAAAGTATTAAAATGTTTGAATTTTTCAGCTTGGGCGAAGGGGTGTTAAGAGATCAGATCCTCAGTTCGGAGTACATTGGAAACATCCTGGACTGTGCTTTTGAGGAGGTCGGTAGAGTTCCAGTTCTGTCTCTGCAGATTATCATATGTTTATATATTTGGAAGAGTTAATGACAATTGAGATATTGAAAGAGAGGGACACTAATATAGAAGTGTGTGCAGCTTTGTTCAATTTTGGTTGGTTGGTTTCTTGCTTAACGTCACATTCAGCCAATATTCCAGCTGTATGATGGGGGTCTGTAAATAATCAAGTCTGGACCAGACAATCCAGTGATCAACTGCATGGGCATCCATCTATGCAATTGGGCTAAGATGACGTGTCAGCGTGTCAACCAATTGTTGGAGGTGTTCAGCTATATTAGCCATCCAAAAGGATTCGATAGTCAAATTTTCCTTCAATACACCTGTTTGACAAATCATCTTCGTACAAGGATCTGGTTTCTTTGTTGTTTAACATCAAGTCAGCGAGACTGACCCCGTCAGTCACCTCTTTTGACAAGTATGGGTTACTGAAGACCAATTCTAACCCAGATCTGACCTTGAATTTAAAGATTTAGATTTTATCATATCAAATTAGGACTTCAGAATTATAAGTACAGCAATCATTTCTTTAGTATGACCAGAAATTATTGAGAATTTTAGGAATATGTTTAATTGGATTTCTAGTATAAACAACCTTGACCAGCTATCAAGTGCTTGGTTTCATTCAAGAGACAACTCTGTTAATCCTTTTCCATTAGTTTGTGAAGAGTTATCCGCCTTTGTTTTATTTGCTAGCAGACGACATTTTCAGTGATCCTCAGTATGGATGATTTAGAGAAGAGGAAGTTGATTTTAGAGTATAATAACAAGGACATCAGATCAGCTAAAGTGATTTCAAGTAGAACAGGCATCCCTTTGTCCACTGTTTATCATGTTTTGAAAAATATTGCAAATGGATATGGCATTGAGCACCAGGGAGGCGCAGGTAGGCACAGAAAAATGACTGTCGGTGACAGGAGGAGGCTTGTTATTCTTGTTTCTAAAAACAAACGAAGGAGTTTAGAAAACTTAAGGCTGGATATGATTGATAGAGGAACTGTGGCTGTCTGTAAGGAGACAATTAGAACTGAGCTGCATGCAGTGGGTTGGCAGAAAAGGAGAGGAATTCCATCATTGATCATGAAACCTGAACAAAAGGAGCAAAGGTTGAACTGGTGCTTACAGCATAGAAATTTTAACTGGGACAATGTGATTTTCTCAGATCAAAGTTCTGTGTGGCTGTTTCCTAATACACTGATATTCTGGACCAAACAAACTGAAAAACCTTTGTATCAGCGCCCAAAGTACAGTCCGAAATTTAACGTGTGGGGTGGCATATCTGTGTTAGGGGCAATGCCCCTCTGTGTATTTGAAGGGAATATGAACAGTGAGCGGTACACAGATATTCTCGAGGGACATTTACTTCCATCTGCTCACGTGTTCTATGGAAATTGTTGGATTTTCCAGCAGGACAACAACCCAAAACATCGTTCAAAGCATTCACAGGCCTGGTTTCGGACCCAAAATATGACATTATTAGATTGGCCAAGCTATAGCCCTGACCTAAATCTAATAGAAAATATTGAGGGACATGTGAAGGAAAGTGTCAATAAGAAACATCTAACAAATATTGCTGAAATGAAAGAAGAGGTGGTCGATATTGGGACAGCATGGACCACGACTTTCTAACTTCTTTGATCAGTATGCCCCGCCGCATTGAAGCCTGCATTGCTGCCCATGGTGACTTAACAAAATACTAACTGTTCACCTGTCTTTGAATCTGGAGTTACAATCTTTAAATTTTTTAACTTACCTTACATCATGGTAATGTGCATATTACCTTTGCTCATCCGATACAAAGATTGGAAACGTGATCGATAAGTATCCTTGTTGAATGCTATCATGAAACTGGTGACGTGTCGATCTCGTCCGGCGAGCGGAAGCACGCCCCTCAATCCCGTCATGTGACAACAAGAACACGTCACTTTATCCTTTATCGCACAGCGAGTTGGACGTGTATATGATATTTCTTTTCTTACTGTTTCTTTGTGTTTGCTACAATAAGGTTTTCGTATTGTATCCTTCTACCATGATATAACGAAAAGCTACTCACCGTTGGCTGTTTTTTTTCTCACTGTACAGTCTTCGCGGTGTGTTGTTTTGCTTTGTTTTGCCTCACGTTGTTTATCCAGCTTTGCTTCGGTACCTCTTTGGTTTTTGTCCTTGCTTGACCATTGTATGTATCTTGTTCTCTTTCTTTGTGTGTTTTTCTTCGTAGAGGTTTTTCACATGCTTGCCAGTAATGGCGGCTGTCGCTAGGTGTGGTACATACATGCAGAGCTACCTGTGTGTGCTCTCTGTCGTTTAGTTTCGTATTCTGCTTTTCCCGCCGTTTTTCGCTTCACTGTCGCATTAAGTTGTCGGCGTTTCTTTCTTATTTGGGTAAGCGTGTGTATACCAAAGTTATGTGGTTTTGCACGTGGGCTTTCCCTTCCCATGTAGGCTTATATTTGCTTTATCATAACTGTTTGTTATGCTATATTTTCTTTGTTATAATGTTAATGTTTACTTAACATGTGTTCAACAGTAATTGTTTTACTGTTGTTGCAATTTGCTGTGGTTAGTTCATGCCACGGGTTTACTGCAGTCAGTGCAAGTCTCAGAAGTCGGCTAAAGACCACCATCCTGCTTGCCCAGATTGTCTGGTCGACTCAGCGTGTACTTGGACCTCTCGGTGCTCATTTTGCAGGCACATACCTTCCACCGACTTTAAAGCGTTCTTAGCTGCTCGGGAACAAATGTTTTACTCAACGCAGGCGTTTTACTCAACGCAAGCGTTTTACTCAATGCAAACGTTTTACTTATGTCTTCTAACGACGCCTCTGAGACTGCTCAGGTTCCTTCAACGCCTACGGCTCAGCTTGGGAACGTCTCTACGCCTTCAGCGGATTCCCCGCCAGTCCTCATTTCCGGAACGCTCTAAAGCGAGCCTCCTCACACAGGCCCAGATCGACAATGCTGTGAATCCAGGCACTCTGTCTATTCTTCAAGTTTCCCGGCTTACGGAGCACTTGGTTGGTTTACTGGAACGAGATGCTCGGCGTTCTCCCAAGCGCACAATGGAGTGAGACTCTCGACGTTCTTCACCTAGACGTTCGCCTCGGTGTTCCCCTCGGCTCTCCCGTTCTCCCAGGCGCTCTCCTGTACGGGACGTTTGGCGCTCCTCGCCTCGGCGTTCTCCTCTCTCAATCCTTCCATCAAGCCTGCTAAACATCGCTGTCACGATTACAAGGTGCATTCTTTTGACTTTCTGGATTTTTGCGCTACACAAGATGAAGCGGCCATCGATTGTCGGATGCTTGTCAAGCTCAATACAAGGTCCCAGATGCCAAGTGATTGATACGGAACTCTGTCAAACCTTGAAGCCCCTCTCTGTGCTTGCTTCGGCCATGGAGGCCATGTCTCAAGATCTCTCTGAGGATAACCCTTCCCGCTTAGATCATCTTACCACTATGTTTAGATGGCAGGCTAGAGTTCTGTCTGATGTGGTGGATCACCTTCATTCGGCCTTAGCTACCACTACTGTGACTAGGAGGACTGGGTTACTCGCTCCCTGTACCTGGCAGGAGGAATTCAAGAAAAGACTGATGCGTGCCCTGTTTGCGGCTCCCACCTTATTTGCGGATAAGATCCCGGATGTCTTTTCCTTGACCCAAACTGAGATTGTGCTCCGATGTTTCGTCACTTCGCCACATTGTCAGCGCCAACTACCAGGACCACCAACCTTTACCAATCCAGGAGGACGTCGGTTCATGGAGCCTTTAGAGGGCGTGGCAGGTACCGTCCCAACAACTTCCAACGTCGTCCCGCCGGTAACCAACAAGACCGGCAAACCCAAGTACAAGCACCGCTGATGTTTTGGGCGGTCACGTTGGGACCTCCCGCCCCCAGCCGTCCATATCCGCGATATACCTGTATGCAGGAGACTCGGGGTCTTCTGGCCCAACAATCCTAGGAGACCCCTTTGTCACCAATCTTCTCAAGACAGGCTACAAGTTGCCAATAGCCATGTCGCAGCCTTTGACCACCTCGCCCCCGGTCTCACGAATATTCCATCGTCCAGCACCTGTTGACCAACATTCAGGCGTTGTATGACAAGAAAGCCATAGAACAAGTACTAGAGCCCAGCAACTCCCCAGGGTTTTACTCTCCCATCTTCTTAGTACCCAAAAAGAATTCTCAGAAGATGAGGATGATACACAATGAGGCGGTGTTCAACAAACTTTACCTTCCGAAGCCGCCACATTTTCGGATCGTATCTATGATCCAGCTATGAACCAAACTGTCCCCAAGGATTGGTTGGTCAGTCTCGATCTTCAAAACGCCTACCTACATGTTCCTATTTCCGAACCTCACCGGAAGTTCCTGAGGTCCATTTTCGACGGTCACCATAACCAGTGGAAGGTCCTGCCGTTTGGCATCTCTATGGCCCCGTGGCTTTTCACTCGAATTACAGCACCAATTTCCCGGTATCTTCATCTTAGGGGGATAGAGTTCTGGCTACTACAGGAGTGCTGGCTACTACGCAGACAGAGGGACTTTACACTCAAGCTTTTCCACCAACTCAGTCGGATTGTCAGCCTCGAGAAGTCCCACCTAGAGCCGTTCCAACAGTTGATTTTCATAGGGGGTTTGTTCCTCACAGATCAAGACCTTCTGCGTGTTCCACCGGACAGATGGCAAAGAATCCTCAGTCTTGCTCGGCGGGGTTTGTCACACCCGCTTACACTCAGGGAATGGCAGTCCCTACTAGGTCTGACGTCAGCTCAGGATCTTACCACAAGAGGGAGATTAATGCTCAAACCGCTTCAATGGTTCCTCTCGCCTTTCATCCTCTTAACGACCTCAGGTTGCGGTTTCCACTGCCCCTTCATCTTCATCCCTTTCTTCAGTGGTGGACAATCGAGTCGAACGTCTGCGGCGGTGTCTCTTTGACCGAATTCACACACGACCGGGAACTGTTTGTGGACGCCTCTCTGCAGGGTTGGGGCGCTCCCCTGGACTCTCAGACAGCGGCAGGGCTGTGGTCAACCGCACAGGCAGGTTGGCACAGCAACAACCTAGAGATTCAGGCTGTCATCTTAACCATTCAGCACTGGATTCATTCGCTACGGGGTTCCAAGCTCTTGGTGGCATCGGACAACTCGACAGTGGTCTGGTTGATCCGCAACCAGGGAACAACCAGCTTGGGTCTTCTCTTGAATCAGACGTTTCGTTTGTATAGCCCTCTGGATGACAACAACATCCATATCAGAGCTCGTCACATTCCAGATTGCACGAACGTCTTGGCAGACACTCTGTCCCGACCAGACAAGCCATCCCCAACAGAGTGGATGCTTCATCCGGAAGCATTCGATCTGGTTTGTCACCTCCATCACAGACCGTTAGTGGACCTCTTTGCAGCGAAGCACAACCATCAACTTCCGGTCTACGTGTCTCCTCTTCTGGATCTTGTCGCTTGGGCAGTGGACGCCCTGTCCCTCTCATGGGAGGGTCTAGATGCCTACGCGTTTCCTCCTCCAGTTCTTCTTCCCAAGGTCGTAGCAAAGCTCAAGGAGTATCAAGCAGATGACTCTGCTTTTGGTCGCGCCTTGGTAGCCGGCGAGAACCTGGTTCCCCGAACTACGTCGACTCGCCGAAAGAGATCCTCAACCGCTACCACAGTGGCTGCACCTTCTACGGCATCCTCACAGCCGCCTGTTGCACCCAGATCCGGACAGATTTCATCTATGCGCTTGGGTCATCTTCAGAAAGCTCTGAAATCCAAGGGTTATTCAGCTGGTGTGGCTACAATCATCCCCTGTACTCATAGTGTCCACCCGCAGCTTGTATGATGGCAAATGGTCTGCATTTGAGAAGTTTTGCGCTGATCGCTCTAAGAATCCGGTTAAAGCGTCTCCTCAATTTATTGCGGGAATTCCTCCTCTACCTACGCAACACTCGTCATCTGAAGGGTGGTACGATTTCTACTTATTTGGCAGCCCTTAATTCAGTGCTGGCCATCAAGTCTGATAGGAAGGTCTCCAAGATCCCAGAATTACTGGCCATGCTGAAAGCATTTAAGTTAGAGGATCACAAGTCGAAGTTCCGCCCTCCAGCTTGGGATCTTAATGTGGTTTTACAACACCTTCGTGGACGTCCTTATGAGCCTTTCTCTGTGGCCTCCTTCGAGGACTTGTCAAGGAAAACAGCTTTTCTTTGGGCCCTTGCTACTGCAGCCAGAGTTAGTGAGCTTCACGCCACAGATGTCACCAGGATTAGGTTTGAACAGACTCGTCACGGTTCCGTCCATTTGGGTCTTCTCTGGGACTTCATTGCCAAGAACCAGTTGCCTGCTCAACAATCGTATGTTTGTCATCCCTTCTTTGTCTTCTATAGTGGGCAGTGACGAGTCCGATGAAGTTGCGTTGAATCCCGTCAGGGCTCTTAAAGAGTACATCAAGCAGTCAGCAGTCAGGAGACGTACCAGGAAACGCCTTTTTATTCCGTTTTCTTCTGCGTCCAAGGGTGAGGTCAGCAGAAATACCATCGCTTTGTGACTTTGCTCGACTATCCTCGCAGCTTACGACTCCGCTGGTTTGCCTCACCCAATCGCCAACAACCCGCCCACGAGATCCGGGCCTTAGCGTCTACCATGTCTCTGCACAGAAACTGCTCGGTCCCCACTATTATGGAAGGTTGCTTTTGGAGGTCTAACACAGTCTTCGCCAGCCATTATCTCTGGGATCGGGCAGTCCAGGATGTACAGGGGCTTCATAATCCTTTGGCAGGGGCTTCAGTCCTCAGCAACTGACGCGGCCCTCTTCTCACTAGGTGCTTATTCTTTTGTTTAATCATCTAAGTGATAGTTTTAAGGTTAACCCACGTTCTCTCGTGTTGTGTTTTCCTTATCAGGGGTTCTACCGGTGGTTTACTGTTCTTGTTTCAACGATTCCAGTTCAACAACAAGACAGTTTCCACGTCCCCGGTTGTGCTGTTTTGGTCTGATAGTTTTGGCTGGTCCTCGCCGGTGTCCGACCCTCCTGCCTTTCTGTCGGATCAACATGCACATTACCATGAGGTAAGGTAAGTTAAAAATTTATTAAAATCTAAATATTTTAGATATTTAAATAGTTACCTTACCTCATGGCATCTTACGCCCTCCCTACGATGGATCATCTCCTCCCCCCTCTGGACTCCAGGATTCGGATAAAGTGACATGTTCTCGTTGTCACATGACAGGATTGGGGGCGTGCTTCCACTTGCCGGACGAGATCGACACGTCACCAGTTTCATGATATCATTCAACAAGGATACTTATCGATAACGTTTCCAATCTTTGTATCGGATGAGCAAAGGTAATATGCAAATTACCATGAGGTAAGGTAAGTATTTAAATATCTAAAATATTTAGATTTTAATAATTCTCAATAATTTCTGGTTGTACTGTACATAGATTTGATGTAGAGGTGGCCATCTTGTCCACATGCCAGTGCAAAACTGAACCCCCAGTACTGCATAATACTGTGGACAACACGAAGTATTTATTTGGTTCCGTCAACTTTGATATAGCGGTGTTTGACTGTACTTTGAAAGAGTAATAATCTGGTATATGGTTGAGTTCCCTGATACGTGTTTCAGGGCAGGATTATCAAACCGAAGGATCTTCTGAAATCAGACTGGAGATTTCTTTGGAGTGCTCCACAGAGGGAGACTGTTCAGGATTTGAAGAGTGCGTCCATCGATGTTGCACACTTGTTGGAGAGTTGCTGTCGCAGGCTGTCTGTGATTCATGGCTTTGATGCTGATCAGCTCCAGAAGGAGCTGCAGGAGCTGGCGCAAGGTGAAGGTCATTCTGCTAAACCCGTCATGCATAGTCTGAGGCAGGCACTCAGTGGTTTGAAGGTAATTACATTTGAGAAGAGATTGGATGAATGTCTGTTTTTTTTATCACAATCATTAGTTGTTTTACTTTGATATGAGGCGTGGGTGGCCTAATGGGTAAAGCGCCTACTCGTCACCTGAAGACCCTGGTTCGATTCAAGACAAGGTGGCGAAAGTTACAATGATCGCCAACCTAGCTTTGGTTCCCCGATAGATTGAGTGGGAGTTGGAGTGGTTATGGGTGTGTATACAATTATATGTATGTAACATATGTTATATTTGGGATTACGCTTTCTTTGTAAAGTACAGATTCTAGTACCCTCAGAGTCAGGCACTTAATCGCCAGCACACAAAGTCAGACGCCTAGACTTACACAAAAATGGAAGTCGGACAACTGGTAGTCTAGACTCATGGCCTTTGTGTACCCCTCTGATAAGTGTTGATTGGCACGACTGCCACTTAATCGAAAAGCTATGAAATACACAATGCCATTTAGAAAGTGGTCAAATGTAACATGTGTTATATTTACGGATTGCACAATCTTTGTAAAGTACAGAAAAGTAAAGTACAGTAATTTATATGTATGCACATATACATGTACATACAAACATAGGTATGAATGTGTGCATGTGCATGTATGTAAGTGTGTGTGTGTGTGTGTGTGTGTGTATACATGTATGAAGGAGCATAGGTATGAATGTGCGTGCGTGGGTGGGTGGGCGTAAATATGTACGCATATTGGTACCTATGTATGTATTTACGAATGTACGTATGTATATGTATTTATATGTATGTCACCTATAAGGCGGCGGTCTGTAAATAATCGAGTCTGGACCAGACAATCCAGTGATCAACAGCATTAGCATTGATGTGCTCATTTGGGATATGATGACATGTGAACCAAGTCAGCGAAGCCTGACCACCAGATCCCCTGACCACCAGATTCCCTGACCACGCAGATCCCGCTAGTCGCCTCTTAAGACAAGCATGGGTTGCTGAAGACCAATTTTATGTGTGTGGGGGCTGCATGCGCATGCAGCGCTTGTAATTTGTACTTTAATGTACGTGATGTAATGCATGTATGCTGAAACAATGCCACTGTGGTGTTAAATATCAAATGACTCTGAAACAGAGATGATATTTGTGGTTGTTTGTTTCAGGAAGGGCCTCGTGTGGTGGACATGATGATGGCACTGGGGAGAGACCACACTGTACAGCTTACTGAAACACACACACTCCACATCCTCACTCATGACATGACAGCATGTCACCCAGGTAATATCTACAAGGCCACCACAACACACTGTTTCAGGCCAAGTGAATTCCCAACTGTTGCAATAATCGTAATATTCCAGCAATATCCCGGGCATGTAGGACACCAGAAATAGGCTTCGTCCATTGTATGCATGTAGGAAATGGAACTTGGTTCTTTGGTGTGAGGGACGGTGGGGTAGCATAGTGGTTAAAGCGTTCGTCTCGCACGAAGACCCCGGTTCAATCCCCACATGGGTACAATATGTAAAGCCCATTTCTGGTGTCCCCCGCCATGATATAGCTGGAATATTGCTAAAAGCGGCGTAAAACTAGACTCACTCACTCACTTTGGTGTGAAGAGAAAACAATTTAACCTCTAGGCTTCCCCACCACCCGCCGCTTTCAGGAACTTGCCTTGGTCATCATTGAGCTATATGTGTAATTTGATCCTGTGAATGCATAAAAGTATTATTTTTGCAGTTCAACTAGGATGAGTGAAAGACTCATATATATTGTACATTTGATGTTTAAAATATATATACTGAAATAAATCATTTGTGATCAAGTTTAATATATTTCTGTCTTTGAGAAAATAAATATTTGAACTTTTGAAACGTTTACTCAGAATAACAATATTGTAAATCTTACAGGGCAAATCTGATAGTATGGTATTATATACTATCACCATCGGCGATCCAGAGGGGTGGGGGAGCCTAAACCCCCACCCCCTTTTAAAATTACTGAAGATCACATTGAAGATGTTTTTATGGACCCCTGATCCCCCTCCTTTCAAAATTCGATCCGCCCCATGACCACCACAGTACATATACCAGAGATGACAGAACACTCTGGTTAGAAAGTCGATATCCAAATACTTAAACCACCATTTTTCTGTAAAGTATGAAATTACACACCGCTTTTATGAATGATTCATTGATGAGAAAAAAACTGATTGATCATGGGTATATGTACAGTACTTTTCTCCATCGTCCCTGGAGCCTCCATACATATTGACTCCAAAACATGCTGGAGCCTCGATACATATCCCCTCTTCCCTCAATACATGTTGGCCCCTCAACACATGTTGGTCCCTCAATACATGTTGGCCCCTCAACACATGTTGGAGTCTCAATACACCTTTGGCCTCCTCAATACACGTTGGCCTTTCAAATCACACATGTGGGAGCCTCAATACATGTTGGAGCCTCAATACACGCTAGCCCCTCAACACATGTCGGAGCCTCAATACACGCTGGCCTTTCAAAACATGTTGGAGTCTCAATACACGGCCTCCTCAAGACATGTTGGCCCCTAAACACACGTTGGCCCCTCAACACATGTTGGAGCCTCAATACACGCTTGGAGACTCAATACACCTTTGGCCCCTCAACACATGTTGGAGACTCAATACACCTTGGCCCCTCAACACATGTTGGCGCTTCAATACACGCTGGCCCCTCAATACATGTTGGAGCCTCAATACACGTTGGTCCCTCAACACATGTTGGAGCCTCAATACACGCTTGGCTTTTCAATACATGTTGGAGCCTCAATACATGTTGGCTTCTCAATACATGTTGGAGCCTCAAAACACGCTGCTATCCTCAACACATGTTGAGAGACTCAATACACGCTGGCCCCTCAATACATGTTGGAGACTCAACACACGCTGGCTCCTCAACAGATGTTGGAGAGTCAATACACCTTGGCCTCTCAATACACCTTGGCCCCTCAATACACGCTTGGCCCCTCAATACATGTTGGAGCCTCAATACACGCTGGTCCCTCAACACATGTTGGAGCCTCAATACACGCTGGCTTTTCAATACATGTTGGAGCCTCAAAACACGTTGGCTCCTCAACACATGTTGGAGCCTCAATACACCTTGGCCCCTCAACACATGTGGGAGACTCAATACACCTCAATTGGCCTCCTCAATACATATTGGAGACTCAAACACATGTGGGTTGGAGCCTCAATACACGTTAGCCCCTCAAAACACATGTCGGAGCCTCAATACATGTTGGAGCCTCAATATATGTTAGCCTCAACACATATTGAGACTCAATACATGTTGGTGCATCAACACATGTTGGTGCCTCCACAATATATGTTAGCCTCTCAAAACATGTTGGAAACTCAATACACGTTGGTCCCTCAAAACACATGTTGCAGCCACAATATATGTTAGCCTCTAAAAACATGTTGATATATGTTGTTAGCCTCTAAAAACATGTTGGCGCCTCAATACATGTTAGCCCATCAGTACATGCTGCCCTCTTCAATACATTCCCTACAATCAAGACGAGCTGGTAGTGTGAGATTGCTGCTGAAAAGTAGATGTGGATAAGTAATAAATACACACTAAGACGCCCTGCTGTGTTAGATTATACCCAAAGCCAACTTTACATCGACACTTCATATGCAAGCCACTGTTATTAACTAATTGTATATATACTCATGGAAACAAATAAGGGAACACCTGAAAGTTCAAATGTTCCTTTATTCTTTCCAGGTTCCTTCACAAGGTATGTATTGCACTGTGGGTGAAATTCTGGAAGTAAATAAAGGAACACTTATACTTTCATGTGTTCCCTTATTAGTTTCCATGAGTATAATTTCTTTTGCTCTTCTCATGTTATTTTCATTTCCCTACAAAATACAGAGACGCTATATATGTGTACAAGCATAATAGAAGCTTAATAGTGCACTAGTTTATTTTACAAGTCTTGGTCTTACATTGTACATTTCTTCAAATCATAAACGCTCTGATATAATCAATGTCACTAACAAATTTCATATTCATAATTTGATGTTGTAAAGCCGTGTTTATGCCCACGACATCAGGCTACCACATAATGTGTACAGTATGGCTGGACTGACTGTGTCACTAACAAATTTCACGCTCATAACTTGTTGTTTTAAAAGCCGTTTATACCCACCTACATCAAGATATACATAATGTGTACAGTATGGCTGGACTCAGTGTCCTCTACGCTAACAATGTGTACAGTATGGCTGGACTCGTGTCCTCTACGCTAACAATGTGTACAGTATGGCTGGACTCTAGTGTCGCCTACGCTAACAATGTGTACAGTATGGCTGGACTCGCGTCCCCTACGCTAACAATGTGTACAGTATGGCTGGACTCAGTGTCCCCTAATGCTAACAATGAGTACGGTGTGGCTGGACTCAGTGTCCCTCTACGCTAACAATGTGTACAGTATGGCTGGACCTCGTGTCCTCACGCTAACAATGTGTACAGTATGGCTGGACTCCGTCCCTCTACGCTAACAATGTGTACAGTATGGCTGGACTCAGTGTCCTCACGCTAACAATGTGTACAGTGTGGCTGGACTCCAGTGTCCCTCTACGCTAACAATGTGTACAGTATGGCTGGACTCCAGTGTCCTCTACGCTAACAATGTGTACAGTATGGCTGGACTCAGTGTCCTCTTACGCTAACAATGTGTACAGTATGGTTGGACTCAGTGTCCTCTACATTAACAATGTGTACAGTATGGCTAGTCTCAGTGTCCTCACGGTAACAATGTGTACAGTGTGGCTGGACTCAGTGTCCTCACGCTAACAATGTGTACAGTATGGCTGGACTCAGTGTCCTTTACGCTAACAATGTGTACAGTATGGCTAGACATCCCTGTGTCCTCTACGCTAACAATGTGTACAGTATGGCTGGACTCGGTGTCCTCTACGTTAACAATGTGTACAGTATGGCTGGACTCCGTGTCCTCTACGTTAACAATGTGTACAGTATGGCTGGACTCAGTGTCCTCTATGTTAACAATGTGTACAGTATGGCTGGACTCCGTGTCCTCTTACGCTAACAATGTGTACAGTATGGCTGGACTCCAGTGTCCCCACGCTAACAATGTGTACAGTATGGCTGGACTCAGTGTCCTCTACGCTAACAATGTGTACAGTATGGCTGGACTCAGTGTCCCTCTACGCTAACAATGTGTACAGTGTGGCTGGACTCAGTGTCCCTCTACGTTAACAATGTGTACAGTATGGCTAGACTCAGTGTCCCCACGGTAACAATGTGTACAGTGTGGCTGGACTCAGTGTCCCCTACGCTAACAATGTGTACAGTATGGCTGGACTCCGTGGTCCTCTACGCTTAACAATGTGTACAGTATGGCTGGACTCAGTGTCCCCTCGCTAACAATGTGTACAGTATGGCTAGACTCAGTGTCCCTCTACGGTAACAATGTGTACAGTGTGGCTGGACTCGCGGTCCTCTACGCTAACAATGTGTACAGTATGGCTGGACTCAGTGTCCTTTACGCTAACAATGTGTACAGTATGGCTAAACATCCCTGTGTCCTCTACGCTAACAATGTGTACAGTATGGCTGGACTCAGTGTCCTCGCTAACAATGTGTACAGTATGGCTAGACTCAGTGTCCCCAGTGTGGCTGGACTCAGTGTCCCCACGTTAACAATGTGTACAGTATGGCTGGACTCAGTGTCCTTTTACGTTAACAATGTGAACAGTATGGCTAGACATCCCTGTGTCCTCTACGCTAACAATGTGTACAGTATGGCTGGACTCAGTGTCCTCTATGTTAACAATGTGTACAGTATGGCTGGACATCCCTGTGTCCTCTAAGTTAACAGTGTGTTCAGTGTGGCTGGACTCAGTGTCCCCTACGCTAACAATGTGTACAGTATGGCTGGACTCAGTGTCCCTCTTAACGCTAACAATGTGTACAGTATGGCTGGACTCAGTGTCCTCTACGCTAACAATTTGTAGAAAGCTATTATAATGCAAACATTTCAAGTTCTGACAGCAACACATGAGGAGATTAGTAGTAATCAGGAGGAGCATCTTGCTTAGATAGGATATAGACTAGTGTCTCTCTGTCTGTCTGAAGTACCATCATCATAAAATAACCACAACATTCTTCTCTGCCATGTTTATGACGCTGTCGTCAACAACGCTTTGTGTTGATCTTCACCACCATGGCGGCCGGTGTCATAACATGGCATCATGACAGTGTCTTATAACTAGAGCTTTCTTCTCCCCGCCATGTCATGTTGATATCGTTTGTACATATCTCCGTGTGTTCCTACTCACCACCATGGTACGCCCGGTGTCATAACATGGCATCATGACAGTGTCTTATAACTAGAGCTTTCTTCTCCCCGTCATGTTGATATCGTTTGTACACATCTCCGTGTGTTCCTACTCACGACCAGTGGTCATAATAACGGTGTCATAACAGTGTCTTATAACTAGAGGCATCATGACAGTGTCTTATAACTAGAGCTTTCTTTTCTCCCCGCCATGTTGATATCGCTTTGTACATATCTCCGCAGTGTTCCTACTCACCACCATGGCCGCCGTGTCATAACATGGCATCATGACAGTGTCTTATAACTAGAGCTTTCTTCTCCTCCGTCATGTTGATATCGTTGGTACATATCTCTGTGTGTTCCTACTCACCACCATAGTCACGCCCGTGTCATAACATGGCATCATGACAGAGTCTTATAACTAGAACCTTCTTCTCCCCGTCATGTTGATATCGTTGGTACATATCTCCCTGTATTCCTACTCACCACCATAACGGCATCATGACGGTGTCATAACATGGCATCATGACCATGTCTTATAACTAGAGCTTTCTCTCTCCCCGTCATGTTGATATCGTTTGTACATATCTCCGTGTGTTCCTACTCGCCCGCCATGTTGATATCGCGGCCGCTCCGCCCGTGTCATAACATGGCATCATGACAGTGTCTTATAACTAGAGCTTTCTTCTCCCCGCCATGTTGATATCGCTTGGTACATATCTCTGTGTGTTCCTACTCACCACCATGTTGATATCGCTTTGCCCGGTGTCATAACATGGCATCATGACAGTGTCTTATAACGAGAGCTTTCTTCTCCCCGTCCATGTTGATATCGTTTGTACACATCTCCGTGTGTTCCTACTCACCACCATGGCCGCCGGTGTCATAACATGGCATCATGACAGTGTCTTATAACTAGAGCTTTCTTCTCCCCGTCATGTTGATATCGTTGGTACATATCTCCGTGTGTTCCTACTCCTACGACAGTGGCCGCCGGTGTCATAACATGGCCCCATGACAGTGTCTTATAACTAGAGCTTTCTTCTCCCCGTCATGTTGATATCGTTGGTACATATCTCCGTGTGTTCCTACTCACCACCATGGCCGCCGGTGTCATAACATGGCATCATGACAGTGTCATATAACTAGAGCTTTCTTCTCCTCAGTCATGTTGATATCGCTTTGTACATATCTCCGTGTGTTCCTACTCACGTCATGGCCGCCGGGTGTCATAACATGGCATCATGACAGTGTCTTATAACTGGAGCTTTCTTTTGCTCCGTCATGTTGATACATACGTATCTGGGTGTGATCATACTCACCACCATGCCCGCCTTTAGTATGCCACATCACGACAGCGCCTTGACAATCATGGCTTTCTTCTCCTCTGTCATGTTGATGTCTCTTCCCACCACAAGTCTCATCCTGACAGTGAGGACAGATGGGTTATACACCCCGAATACCGGCCACAGTGGCTGATTGGGTCTACATTGTCTAACGTTGACATCACCTTGTTTTCCTTAACATCAATGAAGACAATCTTCTTCCTGGCATCATCATAGACAACACCGTAGTGTAGTGTGTGTAATGCCCTTGCTGCGTTGGGAATGGTGTCAGGTAGATGTAACACAACCTTATCCTCCTTCCTGATTTTCCTACATATCCCTTCGTGAGTAGTAGTACAGTGGACGACGGTCAAACTGTAGGCATGGGGACGACCGGCTACACAGGACGTCATGTCCATCTCTCCCTCAGCACAGACACCAACCTCCAGCATGAGATTGCCCCGTGTGAGTGTTTGGTACAGTCTGACCCTGGTCTCCGTCTCCCAGTACTGGGGACAATCAATCAAGGGGAGGGATAGTGCTGCATGTGCCCCTGTAGATCGTCCGTCTCCCTTCCCCTGCAGACCTGGTGTAAGACTCGCTGTTGATCAAGTCTCCTGCTGTGTTGATGTGGAGTGAGGTCAAGGTTAATTTTATCTGTGTCATACTTCAGATGTATACCTACAACACATAACCGTGGATTAGATGCTCATGTTGTCAATCACTGGGTTGTCTGAATAATTTCAAACCGCCGTCACATATCTGGAATATTGCTGAATGCAACGTTAAACAACATACAAACGAGAAAAAAAGATAATCTTAAGAACAAAATTATAAAATACACAACAACGTGAAGGTCAGTTTTGATCACTGATTGTTATGTACAGGCCATAAAACTACCGTATCCCGTGATGGGATTCAAACCATGGACCTTTGATTGGAAGTCGGATGGCTCGTCCACATGGCCACAGGAAGCAGACAAAGCGAAAATGTCATATGTATATCATTTCACGCCCTGTCACATAAAGATCGTATCTACTGAGTGTAACATTCTGACAGAAGGTACAATAAGTGACCAGTCCAGCAAACACTAATCAGGTGTCACCGATTCAGAAGACAAATTCTCTCTAGGATGATGTTGCTGTATCCCAAATATTGTCAGCATTGACTTCGGGATCAGAATTTGTGTTCAGCAAACTATGCTTGTCGTAAGAGAAAACTAACGGAATCGGGTGGTCAGGCTCGCTTGGTTGCCACATATCATCGTATCACAATTGCGTAGATGGATGATCATGCTGTCCATCTCTGGATTGTCTGGTACAGACTCGAGTATTTGCAGACCGCCGCCATAGAGCTGGAATATTGCCGATTGCGCCGTTAACCAACAAACAAACAAACACTTTGTACGTCGATCATTAGCCAAACAGTTGTTCCAAAACATTCTACTACAGAATACACTGGGTGGCTAATGTAGCCAAGTCCCCCAAATCACCTCCATGATGTGACAATAGGTTCGGAGGCTGTAGCGTAAGCATAGATGGTAAATGGGTAGATTATGAACGTACACTTCAGCACCATCGACTTGTCCAAGGCGTCTGGTTTCAGCCGGTGAATATCGCATTCATTGAGCAGCCCTGCAACATCAACATTGCCATCACTTTGATAAAACAACATTTTCATATCTTGTAGTGAATGTCAATAATAACCCAACACACGCCAACATTTTAGTGTTAAAACCTGGACTCAGTTATCTGAACGAAGAAAGTAAAGGAACAAAGGTGACTGGAGTTTACCAAGCAGGGAATGTGTGGTTTCTGAGGCTCTCTTCTCGATGTTCTCGTTGTCATCGATGCTCTGAAAAGATAACCCATAATCAGACTTAATTGTCTGTTAGTATGTATGTCGGGACATATGGGGAGGTAGGCGATAGGTATGTACAAATATCTAAATATTTTAAACTTAACTCGAAAAGAACATACAATGTACCGAATATGGCGTATATTTTATCTACTGGCACAGGGATGTTTCTGAATTGCTTTACAATGGTCTGACAACCTTATAACGGCCTACGATGTGTAGTCACTATAAAAGTGTTATCAATAAATTGTGCCCTCTTCGTTGTCAACGAATACCTCCAAAATAACTGAATGAGTATGTCAGTGAGTTTATCTTTACACATTTTTATCAATATTCCAGCAATATCACGACGGGGACACCAGAAATGGGCTTCACACATTGTTCCCATGTGGGGAATCGAACCCGGGTCTCCAGCGTGACCCAAAATAACTGAAGTTACCTTGTACCTCTTTCTAATAAAGTGAATGTTTAAAAGCATATCAGTCTCAGATTGTTAATTCTTATATAGCTTGCGTGTATTTCGATTTGGCTTTTGTTTCAGTCAATGATCCTCTTCTGTTTTCCGATGTGCTGAATGAATGAATGAATAATTATTCCTTAACCCCGCATCAGCAATATTACAGCTATACGCGGCGAGCGATGTGCTGTGGACATTAGATAGGTAATTATGGACATATACTTCTGAAAACGGATTCAAAATGTTTTAGATTGTTGTCTTACATTTTAATTGGTTCTCGTACATTTAATACTTTGTAGTTATACATACTATCCCATACGCTCTTCTTTAGCGGTTTTGGTGCATTATATTATTTTAATTACCAAACTCACGTTCTTATATTTGATTTCCATCTCAGCTATGAAGTCATGTTCAGTTTGAGTTTCCTTGTCTGAAACAACACCATGATGTAAATACACCCTTAAGAATGAATGAATAATTGGTGCTTTACGTCCGATCAGCGATAATGGGACATCCATATGAAATCTCGACTGTAAAATTCCAACATATTATGAGCAAGAGTTACTGTTTATAAAGTGCGTGTTTTTTAAGTATCTAATACAACTCGGCTGACTAGACAATGGCATTGTGTCAATAACTACCGGTGCTTTAAGTATAATATTAGTTGTCTTTCGAGCAAAAAACTCGAGTTGCTGAGAATGATGTGTCACATGTTATATTTGGGATTACACTTTCTCCGTAAAGTACAAATTCTAGTACTTTTTGTTAGGTTGAGTCCAGCCGTGATTTGAACCCACACTCTCAGAGTCAGGCACTTGATCACATAAAGACAGCGATCTAACCTACTCAGCCAACGCAGTTTCCATAGAAATGGAAGTCTGACAACTGGTAGACTACATCATGTACTTTGTGTATCCCTCTGACAAATGTGAATTGACACCGCCCACATAGCCGACAGCTATAAATAGACAATGTCAGTTTGAAGGACGCTTCTTAGTAAATTACGGATTCTAGACCCAAAACAGTCATAGAATCTGTAATTTACTGAGAACGTGTAGTCCCAAACACAACATAACACTGTAGAACGCTGTTCCATTTCTACACGCAATAAAAAAGAACGTGAAATCATATCTCATATAAATTCCTCTTGCATATTCTTTTTCCATGTCCTTGGTCACGACAGCCCCAAATCGTGATATGTTTGATTTCAGCTTTGACAAGCCGTTGGTGTTAAAGACAGCTGCGGGTATGTCCTGTGTTTGAGTCTCAACAGTGTCAAGGAAAGCCCGAGTTGCCTCCCTTACAGAACTCTCCAACTCAAGGAGGTCTGATTGTGAGGCATACGTGAGAGAACCTTTAGTGACGTAGTCTAAAACCTCAGAGCATTTCTTCGAAGCTTCTTCACATGTGTTTAGCTGAGTACGGAGACTTGTCTTGGTCGCCTTCGTCTGACCTTCAAGATCAGTCAGAAGTTCCTTCTCTCGTTGGTCAAGTTGTGATCGCAGAGTTCTAAAAGTATGGCCAATATTTTCTTTCAACGTGTTGTGCGTTGCATCTCTGATTTCGGTCCCTCGTCTGATATTCTGAATGTGGGATTGTTGGCGAGCTTGTAAGGTTGCCAGCTCAGTTTTGCGTTGGTCCAGCTGTTTGAGGATACTTTTAGCTACCACATCTAACTTCTCAACTTCATGATCTGCGTGATCTTCAAATCTGCATCTTCCACAAATCAAAATGCTGCATCTCCGATCAAAAAAGATAAAGAGAGTCAGGGCTGTGGATACTGCAAGGGGTTGGAATGTTTGAGACAGCTGGTTTAAAGTCGCTGAGGTTTTGAAGTACATGTTTTCTGGTAAGTTTCAAGCTGCTGTGCATATTCTGGCAGTATTCACAGAGGTGCTCTTCACACTCCCGACACCAACACACAGCCTGGTTGCCGTCATCTTCATGTGTACAGAGAAGCTCTGTGGGGCGATGTTTGGCTGTCAGATGGAATATTTCCTTCTGTCTCACTGCATCCTTCTGGAGGCTTGTGTCTGTGAGGTTGACCTCCGTCTGACAAGTAGAGCATGATATCACACCAGCAGCTGCAGATGTCACACACGTCTCACACACAGCGTGTAGACAGGGCAGTAGGTAGGGGGCGGGGCCTTTGAGGACAAACTGCTGATGACAGACAGAGCACTTTGGGAAGATGTCCATTCTGAAAGACAGTAAGATTACAGAATACCGGATACCTTCCGCCAACTTTGAAAGCACGCGAGTTTACTTTTGGTTAGGGTGAGGGTAAGGTTTAGGGTAATGTTTAGCGTTAGGGTGACGTGACACTAAACAGTATGGCTGGTAGGTATCCGATATTCTGTAGGTGTACCTATTTCCCTTTATGGTGACATGGGTAGTTTGCAAACCAACATAAAGTTGTCACCCAAAGAATAGTTAACAAGCATCTCAATGTTTAATTTACACCGAACGTCAAATCGCTTATTGGGACCCAAGACATTTTTGTCCACAGTAGAAAGCTTTTAAAATCCTCCTTTCTGTCAGAAACTAGAAATTTTCGGACCCTGCCAATATCTGTCGTGTTCATTTGCACAATTTCTTTTGTTTCACACAATCCTAAACACTGGTTTGTAATCTGTAGTTACACCAATCATTATTTCACGTACTCGTCTACAGATAGATTTCGCGGAGACGCAGCCGTAAAATATCAGTTTTATCAAAGGAGGTTATGGTGACATGCAAGGCCTGATCGACAAATTTAAGGAGTACCTTAACTCCTACCTTACATTTTGTAAAAGCTTATACCTGATGTTTTGCCAGACAGTTTAACCATTTTATCTGTCCCAACATTGCATTGTACGTTTGTCCAACTATTTTAAATAAGATATGTCACCGTGTCCTCACCACAATGTGTTGTTGAGTTAGACTCTGATTAGACTAACATCTAGTCTCTGGCATTAACAGATTTTGCATGAAAATGGTTTTATATTTATGTTCATAAAATATAATAAAAATGTCTAGAGACGCATTGCACTTATAGATAGCAACAACTCATAAAGATTCGGGTTAGAATTGATTTTCAGCAACCCACGTTTGCTGCACGAGGCGACTAACGGGATCGGCTGGTCAGGCTCTCTGACACATATCATCCGATCCAAATAGACAGTCATGATGTTGTACACTGGATTGTCTGGTCCAGACTCAGTTTATTGACAGACCCGCGCCATAAAGCTGGAATATCACTGAGGGCAACGTTAAGCAACAACCCCAGCCAAAACAACAACAATAACAACCAACCAACCAAATAAACATAATCCTAAAACAACAAAGCCCATTCAAACAAACAACTCCCCATCCCTTACCGAAAAAAACAACAAAAACACAAAAACAAAACGAAACCACACACACACACAGAGACACCCCGCCCCCAATGAACAACAACAAAAGTAATACATTGCAACACGCACGCGCATGCACGTGTGGCTATTATGACCGAACTTACGCCAGTTCATTTGTGTTGTTCAGTGAGAGGCCAGGCAGAAATTTAAAACAGAAATCTCACCCTGAGTATCATTTTACAAGCCGACCTCTATGTCCCCGAAATACTGGGCGCCGCGAGGCATATCAACGTTATCGCCCGGGCACACATGGTCGAGGTGGTTAATAAACAGATCCACACATATTCTTTTAACTGCAGAATATACCATTGCAGGGCAGCATTTTCACCGCGACCACAATAACTATTCTACAATAATCGATCTTTTCCGTGCTTTAGACATCTTTACAGAGCAAAACACAAAACACTGTGTCATGGCGTGAGTCCGCAACTATTGTAAAACGAAAGTAGAAATATCATGTTGTTACGTATCACAAATAACCAGGATGTAAACTGTACAAATATTGTATTTGTACCACAAGCAATAACAACGTGGCATCGTGACATATACTAGCAAATGTTTGACCAGACAGATAACCGTGTACTGGCTTGCGAGATGAGAGACAGTTACAACACACCTACCTGGACAATAATTTCCTTCTCCTGTGGTACAAAGGTCACTTCCGGCAGATGACACGTGACTAACATACTTGAAGTGTAATCTATCCGGTGCATGTTTAGAGTGTAACTGCCTGACTACACATCCGCGCTGTTCATGTGTAGAGACACGTGACAACATGTGGGGTATTGGGGCGTATATCTGGTGAATGAAACACAGCGTGTCTAATGTGTGTGTATCGTTCATCGTTATGTGCAAACAAACAGGTATAAAAGGTACTCAATATGACCATTTCCCCAACCATCTTCTTCCCACACAAGGGGGCGGTGGGGTAACCTAGGGGTTAAAGCGTTCGGTCCTTACTCTGAAGACCCGGGGATGATTCCTCATATAGGTACAATGTGTGAAGCCCTTTCCTAGTGTCCCCCGCGTGATATTGCTGAAAAGTTGCTAAAATCTCACTCACTCAATAATCACTCGCTTAGATGCCCGGCATTAGCTTTACTAAAGAAAGTCCTTAACATCCAAATTCGCCCGGGATTGGGTAGTGAGGTACCTAATGACCAACACACAAAGGCAGCCATCTAACCCGCTCACACAAAGTCTGACAACTGGTAGTCTAAACCACGGACTTTGTGTAACCCTCTGACAAGTGTAAATTGGCATGGCTACTGCGGCCGAAAACTATGAATAGCCATTGCCATTTAGAAAGTTGGTCAAAAGTACTAGAATCTGACCTTTACGGAAAACGTGTAATCCTATACATAACATGTGTAACATGAAAATGCATTGTGCACGTGAACACCTTTGCTCCGTACTTTAAACTGGTGTTGAGGAAAACTGACATGGCCATTAACAAGCACAATAAGGGCCTCCCTGTGAGGTGAGGTGAAATTGGGTTTAACGTCGTACTTGAGAATATTTCGCTCATATGACGACGTACATGCGTGTGTATGTGTATGTGCGGCTGCTTGTACTAGCCCAGACTGAAGCTGGTTTTATAGTGCTAGCCCACTGAGATACCATGTTGCAGTGAAGCATGAATACCCGATCCGTGAAGATCCGTGATCCCAGTAATGTGTATTTAAAGCAAATGTTAAAGGCCAAACTTTGCAAAAGAGATTGTACACGTGGATCTTCATCGCATTTAGTGCCTTAGTCTTCCAGCATGTTAACCCACGATAGCTTGAAGCGAGGAACGCGTAAATACCAACAGCAGTCATAATGGATGTAGTCAGCTTCGTTCGGACAGACAGACAGACAGACAGACAGAGGGGAGGCTCCGCAGCTGGATCAGGATCAAGTATTGGATGGACTTGGTCGATTGCGTGTGTATACGGCAGGGGTCTCTGGACCGGACACGATAAAGCACAATGAATTAAAATTGGAAACATCACTACAACAGGCATGTTATTTCAAACCAAATTAAGAAGGATCAATAAGTGGTTTTCTCTAAAACCCAAATTCGGTATTCACACATTATCAACAACGGAATGGACAGTTTCAAGGAAAGGTCCATCCTTCTGGAATAAGACATAATGAATATAATCAAAAATAAATTTTATGAAAACAAGTTGAAGAATATAGTTATCCCTTTAAAACTTTCGAAAATAGACTATAAGATCGATTAAACTATCTCTATATACAAGGAAATTATATGTTTATCGACTCTGCTTACATGTATACTGAACGAGGTAAAATTTTGCATAAAAATGTAATATGAAGTTTATTTTGTAAGAAACATTGCGATATCTTAGTTTTTGTAAAATTTGTAACTAAAATGGATTTCGGGTGCTACCCCTAATATTCAAACCTAAAACTGGATTTTACATATTGCGTTAATTTTTTACATATTAAGTTAAAAATTATTTTTACATTTTGCGTTAGGTGTTTTACTTTTTGCGTTAAAGACATCTTTTACATATTGCGTTAATATTTTACATATAGCGTTATATTTTACGTTTTGCGTTAAGTTTTTACATATTGCGTTAGTTTTTACATATGGTGTTGATTTTACATATTGGGGTTGTACAGGGTCTCTGGACCGGACACGATGAAGCACAAGTGGCCATGGAACAGCATAACTGAAATAAATAACAACAAATGTGCACAGCTGGTTCCACAAACACAGGCCTGAAATGATAGCTCTGGCAGACGGCTCAAATTTGAATGTCATAAAAGCTTAAGAGAGTTGAGAGTGTTGATATGGCCTGGTCCAACCAGACCGAGTCTTGGTTCATACCTCAAAGGAGATTTAGGCTAAAAGTAAGCATGGCTTCATACGGGCATGCTTCCGAGGTGAAGTTTATTATTCGTCGTCACAAACCTGGTGCATTCCTAGAAGTGTGGCATAGAGAAGCTAGGTGTTGGTGCACAATGACTTGGCTTGTCATCACATTGCACAGGGTTACAATGTCCGTGTTACTGAACTACTTACATGTAGATGCCAGCATACATGGGAATGATGGCACCACTACTTAGACTGTCCTAAGTACCACACAAATACCCCGTCGAATCCCACCACATAACAAAGGCATCTCATACTATCACTGTGGCCCTGGTAAAACACTTGTTAGGAATATAGTTGTATCCATGGGGACGCGCAAGCGGGTGTCCAGAACTAACTTATGTTTGGTCGCTTTACCCCTTGTTGAGGTTGAGGTTGAGGCTGAGGCTGAGGGTGAGGGGTGAGGGTGAGGGTGAGGTTGAGGGTGAGGCTAGGGGTGAGTGAGTGTTATGGGATAGGTTCAGGTTCAAGTCTCAGTTAGGGTTAGGCTGAGGTTTGAGTTTAGGGGTTGGGTTTTAGGTTGAGGTTTGAGCTAGTATTAGGTTGAGGTTTGAGTTTAGGTTATGGGTGAGGTTGACATTGAGGTTAGGGGTTATGTTGAGGCTGAGGATTAGGGTTGGAATTTCTGGGGTCATGGTTATGGTTAGGGTTAGAGATGACGTTAGGGTTAGAATTAAGTTTAGGTTTGTGATTCGGTGCCAGGCTTAGGGTTAGGGTTAGGGTTAGGAGTTTTGGGCTGTAATGGGCTTACGCGGCATTTAAACATCTACCGGCCGGCCGCTAACATGAGTCAAATCAACTGAGTAGACTGCAATATTAGGGAAACTTCTTGAAACCATAAAATCAAGTATATTTCATCTCCTCTCTTGTCCATCTGGCTTCCACGCTTCCTTTTGGTGCAATCATAACCAATCACTCCTGGGTACACCAATCTACTCCGCTCAAATCACTAATTAGTTATTAACACATTTAGGAGTGAAGTATACAGAGAATGGTCGCCGCACTTGGCATATTAATCTTTTAAATTCATTTAATTCTCACTGAAGCAAATAGGACATGTGGAGATTCAAACGCTAATAACATCTGCTGTAAGTGTTGTTGACATTATCAGTAAAATTTCCTACAACCTTACAAGTGGAAAATACCAGGCATATAGAAGCACACTGGCCCCTGCCTAACTCAGAACATCATGTCCCTCTCTTCCAGGGTGTCTGACCAGAGTTCTGCCGCTGTCCTCACCTCGTGAAACATGGTCCAGCCTCACTGCCCACATATATTAAAACTTAATTTCCACAACGTCATTGATAGATAGCTCATAGTAGTTATAGTAGTCAAATAGCATAACGTTTCTGTAATACCAATACATCTTCTAGTAAATCTGCATTTGTCTCCAAATCCAAAACGTGTTAATCCCACCATAATCAGTACGTCCCACACAGCTCAGTAGCATCTGTAGTTGCAAGTATAGCACACCCTGTACCAGGTCAGTCAAAAGAAACAGTCCTTGTAATGGTTACATTACAGGCAGTGCCGGCCCGAAGGCAAACTAATAAAGTCCAGTCACTGTGAGACACATTACAAGTGACGGAGCTATAGGAGAACAGCTGCTGTGGTGTGGTGCTGGCTGACGGAGGTTAGATGTTAGAGAACGGGCGCTTTGTCGGCAGACTGAACTTACTGAACGGAAGTGTTTATTCACATTTCAAAATGCACCCTTAGCTACAGCCATGCCCTGTCACTCATGGTGGTAGGTCGGAATGCCGGCCAAAGCTTTGCCTGTATTTATTGTATTTACGTTACGTTGCTGTAGTAACATATACAATAATATTTATATATATTTTGGTTCACACTACATACCTTTGGTCACCCTTTTCAGTAATGCTGTAATTAGAACAAATGTTGGTCTCGTTCGTTCCTTCGTTCGTTCGTGCGTGCGTGTGGTGGGGGTAGATGGGGTAGGGGAGGGGAGGGAGGTAGGGCAGTTAGACTTTGGGCTGAAAGCAAGCAAAGATGCTCGAGTTGGGTCACACAAGCTTCACCGGCTAGATATACAGTTAGTATGTCATATCGACCCTGAAACAAATGCAGCCATGAAAGTCCTCACAAGTCCATATTAGCACCAGATGAATCTAGAGGGAGGGGGTTGTGGAAACGGATGAAAATCCCTCTCCCCACCCCCACCCCATTTTCTCAAAAAAGCTGCATCCGGCCCTGAGCACAGTTTTAGTTCAGTGAAGAGAGTTTTGGGGTTCCTTGTATTATAATTTATAAATCAGGAACTGTTCTTTCCCTTTCCAGTATTTTCATTTCTTACACTCTATTTGTCGGTCCTAGGGAAATACTATATAATCCATGTCTTCTTGTCGGTCATGCGTACACACAGGAGAACAGGCAATACGAAATGGCGAAATCGACGCAGACGTGTTTCCCGTCGACCTTAGGGTAATCACCAAAGCATGAAGTGGCTGTATTCTTTGACATGTGATATGTTTTCACAAAACAATGTGCACACCGTTCAAGCTACGACAATTCCACTCAATCGTGTCTTGCTTTCGCACGGCTCTGGTAGCGCGTTACACAGCGTACATATCACATAGTTTTCAGCAACCCATGCATGTCGTAATAGGGGACCGACAGTATCGCTGGTCTGGTCTTCACATGTCATCGTATTCCAAACAGCGTAGATCGATGCGCATGTTGTTTATTACTGTATTGTCTGTCTGTCCAAGACTCCATTATTTTACAGTCCGCCCCCTTATAGCTGGAATAGTGCTGAGTGCGCCGTTTAAAGTCATCGTTGTAGAATGGGAGCGTTGCCGTCGCTTCCTGTCATTATATTGAAACACCACCTGACACAAAGTTGTATCTGAAATATGGAGGCGTAGTATGTAATGTAGACTGACCCGCTACGTCATGTATGTAAGTGTGTACTGTAGACTGACCCACTACGTCATGTATGTAAGTATGTACTGTAGACTGACCCACTACGTCATGTCTGTTAGTATGTACTGTAGACTGACCTACTGCGGCATGTTTGTAAGTATTTACTGTAGATGACCCACTACATCATGTATGGAAGTGTGTACTGTAGACTGACTCACTACATCATGTATGGAAGTATGTACTGTAGACTGACCTACTGCGGCATGTATGTAAGTATTTACTGTAGATGACCCACTACATCATGTATGGAAGTGTGTACTGTAGACTGACTCACTACATCATGTATGGAAGTGTGTACTGTAGACTGACCCACTATATCATGTATGGAAGTGTGTACTGTAGACTGACCCACTACATCATGTATGGAAGTATGTACTGTAGACTGACCTACTGCGGCATGTTTGTAAGTATTTACTGTAGACTGACCCACTACATCATGTATGTAAGTATTTACTGTAGATGACCCACTACATCATGTATGGAAGTGTGTACTGTAGACTGACCCACTACGTCATGTATGTAAGTGTGTACTGTAGACTGACTCACTACGTCATGTATGTCAGTGTATGTAAGTGATGTACTGTAGATGACCCACTACATCATGTATGGAAGTGTGTACTGTAGACTGACCCACTACGTCATGTATGTAAGTGTGTACTGTAGACTGACCCACTACGTCATGTATGTAAGTGTGTACTGTAGACTGACCCACTACGTCATGTATGTAAGTGTGTACTGTAGACTGACCCACTACGTCATGTATGTAAGTGTGTACTGTAGACTGACCCACTACGTCATGTATGTAAGTGTGTACTGTAGACTGACCCACTACGTCATGTATGTAAGTGTGTACTGTAGACTGACCCACTACGTCATGTATGTAAGTGTGTACTGTAGACTGACCCACTACGTCATGTATGTAAGTGTGTACTGTAGACTGACCCACTACGTCATGTATGTAAGTGCGTGTACTGTAGACTGACCCACTACGTCATGTATGTAAGTGTGTACCGTAGACTGACCCACTAACTACGTCATGTATGTAAGTGTACTGTAGACTGACCCACTACGTCATGTATGTAAGTATATACTGTAGACTGACCCACTACGTCATGTATGTAAGTGTGTACTGTAGACTGACCCACTAAGTCATGTATGTAGTGTGTACTGTAGACTGACCCACTACGTCTTGTATGTAAGTTTTTACTGTAGACTGACCCACCACGTCATGTATGTAAGTGTGTACTGAAGACTGACCCACTACGTCATGTATGTAATCGTGTACTGTAGACTGACCCACTACGTCATGTATGTAAGTACCTGTAGACTGACCCACTACGTCATGTATGTAAGTGCGTACTGTAGACTGACCCACTACGTCAGCGTATGTAAGTGTGTACTGTAGACTGACCCACTTACGTCATGTATGTAAGTGTGTACTGTAGACTGACCCACTACGTCATGTATGTAAGTGTGTACTGTAGACTGGACCCACTACGTCAGCGTATGTAAGTGTACTGTAGACTGACCCACTACGTCATGTATGGAAGTGTGTACTGTAGACTGACCCACTACGTTATGTATGTAAGTGTACTGTAGACTGACCCACTACGTCAGCGTATGTAAGTGTGTACTGTAGACTGACCCACTACGTCATGTATGTAAGTGTATACCGTAGACTGACCCACTACGTCATGTATGTAAGTGTGTACTGTAGACTGACCCACTACGTCATGTATGTAAGTGTGTACTGTAGACTGACCCACTACGTCATGTATGTAAGTCTGTACTGTAGACTGACCCACTACGTCATGTATGTAAGTGTGTACTGTAGACTGACCCACTACGTCATGTATGTAAGTGTGTACTGTAGACTGACCTCACTACGTCATGTATGTAAGTGTATACTGTAGACTGACCCACTTACGTCATGTATGGAAGTGTGTACTGTAGACTGACCCACTACGTTATGTATGGAAGTGTGTGTACTGTAGACTGACCCACTACGTCATGTATGTAAGTCTGTACTGTAGACTGACCCACTACGTCATGTATGTAAGTGTACTGTAGACTGATCTTACTACGTCATGTATATGTAAGTGTGTACTGTAGACTGACCCACTACGTCATGTATGGAAGTGTGTACTGTAGACTGACCCACTACGTCATGTATGGAAGTGTACTGTAGACTGACCCACTACGTTATGTATGGAAGTGTGTACTGTAGACTGACCCACTACGTCATGTATGTAAGTGTGTACTGTAGACTGACCCACTACGTCATGTATGTAAGTGTGTACTGTAGACTGACCAACTACGTCATGTATGTAAGTGTGTACTGTAGACTGACCCACTACGTCATGTATGGAAGTGTACTGTAGACTGATCTACTACGTCATGTATGTAAGTGTAATGTAGACGGACCCACTACGTCATGTATGGAAGTGTGTACTGTAGACTGACCCACTACGTCATGTATGTAAGTGTGTACTGTAGACTGACCCACTACGTCATGTATGTAAGTGTGTACTGTAGACGGACCCACTACGTCATGTCTGTTAGTATGTACTGTAGACTTACCCACTACGTCATGTATGTAAGTGTGTACTGTAGACGGACCCACTACGTCATGTCTGTTAGTATGTACTGTAGACGGACCCACTACGTCATGTCTGTTAGTATGTACTGTAGACGGACCCACTACGTCATGTATGTAAAGTGTGTACTGTAGACTGACCCACTACGTCATGTCTGTTAGTATGTACTGTAGACGGACCCACTACGTCATGTCTGTTAGTATGTACTGTAGACGGACCCACTACGTCATGTATGTAAGTGTGTACTGTAGACGGACCCACTACGTCATGTCTGTTAGTATGTACCGTAGACGGACCCACTACGTCATGCGCAAGTATGTAAGTGCGCACTGTAGACGGACCCACTGCGTCATGTATGTAAGTGTGTACTGTAGACGGACCCACTACGTCATGTATGTAAGTGTGTACTGTAGACGGACCCACTACGTCATGTATGTAAGTGTGTACTGTAGACGGACCCACTACGTCATGTCTGTTAGTATGTACTGTAGACGGACCCACTACGTCAAAAAACAGCCACTATACACCGAGCTGGTTTTTATACATTATTTCCTCACGCCACCCTCATTTCTTTCACCAACCTGATCGGTAGGGAGCAGTAGCGGGCGGTTTCCGGGTCACGTGGGCATGTCTTGTTTTGAAACACCTCCCGTGTGTTTGCCAAGCTCGCCAGGGCAGGTAAGTCACACTCATGTCTTGTATTTAACGTTTTTAATCGCAAAATACTTCAGCAAAACTTCGGACAATTTACTTTGTACCACTGACACTGCCGTACGAGCGAGGCAAGCCTTTGTTTACGTGTGGCTGGATGGCTTGCCTTTGTCCGGCTGTCATCGCAGCTTTGACAGACGAGACTCGCTACGCCATGTCCGTTAGTATGTACTGTAGACTGACCTCACTACGTCATGTATGTAAGTGTGTACTGTAGACTGACCCACTACGTCATGTATGGAAGTTTGTACTGTAGACTGACCCACTACGTCATGTATGTAAGTGTACTGTAGACTGACCTACTACGTCATGTATGTAAGTGTACTGTAGACTGACCCACTACGTCATGTATGGAAGTGTGTACTGTAGACTGACCCACTACGTCATGTATGTAAGTGTGTACTGTAGACTGACCCACTTACGTCATGTATGTAATCGTGTACTGTAGACTGACCCACTACGTCATGTATGTAAGTGTGTACTGTAGACTGACCCAAGTACGTCATGTATGTAAGTGTGTACTGTAGACTGACCCACTACGTCATGTATGTAATCGTTTACTGTAGACTGACCCACTACGTCATGTATGTAAGTGTGTACTGTAGACTGACCCACTACGTCATGTATGGAAGTGTGTACTGTAGACTGACCCACTACGTCATGTATGTAAGTGTGTACTGTAGACTGACCCACTACGTCATGTATGTAATCGTGTACTGTAGACTGACCCACTACGTCATGTATGTAAGTGTGTACTGTAGACTGACCCACTACGTCATGTATGTAAGTGTGTACTGTAGACTGACCCACTACGTCATGTATGTAAGTGTGTACTGTAGACTGACCCAATTACGTCATGTATGGAAGTGTACTGTAGACTGACCCACTACGTCATGTATGTAAGTGTGTACTGTAGACGGACCCACTACGTCATGTATGTAAGTGTGTACTGTAGACTGACCCACTACGTCATGTATGGAAGTGTGTACTGTAGACTGACCCACTACGTTATGTATGTAAGTGTGTACTGTAGACTGACCCACTACGTCATGTATGTAAGTGTGTACTGTAGACTGACCCACTACGTCATGTATGTAAGTGTATACTGTAGACTGACCCACTACGTCATGTATGGAAGTGTGTACTGTAGACTGACCCACTACGTCATGTATGGAAGTGTGTACTGTAGACTGACCCACTACGTCATGTATGTAAGTCTGTACTGTAGACTGACCCACTACGTCATGTAATGTAAGTGTGTACTGTAGACTGATCTACTACGTCATGTATGTAAGTGTACTGTAGACTGACTCACTACGTCATGTATGGAAGTGTGTACTGTAGACTGACCCACTACGTCATGTATGGAAGTGTGTACTGTAGACTGACCCACTACGTTATGTATGGAAGTGTGTACTGTAGACTGACCCACTACGTCATGTATGTAAGTGTGTACTGTAGACTGACCCACTACGTCATGTATGTAAGTGTGTACTGTAGACTGACCTACTACGTCATGTATGTAAGTGTGTACTGTAGACTGACCCACTACGTCATGTATGGAAGTGTGTACTGTAGACTGATCTACTACGTCATGTATGTAAGTGTGTACTGTAGACGGACCCACTACGTCATGTATGGAAGTGTGTACTGTAGACTGACCCACTACGTCATGTATGTAAGTGTGTACTGTAGACTGACCCACTACGTCATGTATGTAAGTGTGTACTGTAGACGGACCCACTACGTCATGTCTGTTAGTATGTACTGTAGACTTACCCACTACGTCATGTATGTAAGTGTGTACTGTAGACGGACCCACTACGTCATGTCTGTTAGTATGTACTGTAGACGGACCCACTACGTCATGTCTGTTAGTATGTACTGTAGACGGACCCACTACGTCATGTATGTAAGTGTGTACTGTAGACTGACCCACTACGTCATGTCTGTTAGTATGTACTGTAGACGGACCCACTACGTCATGTCTGTTAGTATGTACTGTAGACGGACCCACTACGTCATGTATGTAAGTGTGTACTGTAGACGGACCCACTACGTCATGTCTGTTAGTATGTACTTGTGTAGACGGACCCACTACGTCATGTATGTAAGTGTGTACTGTAGACGGACCCACTGCGTCATGTATGTAAGTGTGTACTGTAGAGACGGACCCACTACGTCATGTATGTAAGTGTAACTCGTAGACGGACCCACTACGTACGTCATGTATGTAAGTGTACTGTAGACGGACCCACTACGTCATGTCTGTTAGTATGTACTGTAGACGGACCCACTACGTCAAAAACAGCCACTATACACCGAGCTGGTTTTATACATTATTTCCCTCACGCCACCCTCATTTCTTTCTTTCACCAACCTGATCGGTAGGGAGCAGTAGCGGGCGGTTTCCGGTCACGTGGGCATGTCTTGTTTTGAAACACCTCCCGTGTGTTTGCCAAGCCTCGCCAGGGCAGGTAAGTCACACTCATGTCTTGTATTTAACGTTTTTAATCGCAAAATACTTCAGCAAAACTTCGACAATTTACTTGTACCACTGACACTGCCGTACGAGCGAGGCAAGCCTTTGTTTACGTGTGGCTGGATGGCTGCCTTTGTCCGGCTGTCATCGCAGCTTTGACAGACGAGACTCGCTACGCCATGTCCGTTAGTATGTACTGTAGACTGACTCACTACGTCAGCGTATGTAAGGTGTACTGTAGACTGACCCACTACGTCATGTATGGAAGTGTGTACTGTAGACTGACCCATTACGTCATGTATGTAAGTGTGTACTGTAGACTGACCCACTACGTCATGTATGGAAGTGTGTACTGTAGACTGACCCACTACGTCATGTATGGAAGTGTGTACTGTAGACTGACCCACTACGTTATGTATGTAAGTGTGTACTGTAGACTGACCCACTACGTCATGTATGTAAGTGTGTACTGTAGACTGACCCACTACGTCATGTATGTAAGTGTGTACTGTAGACTGACCCACTACGTCATGTATGGAAGTGTACTGTAGACTGACCCACTACGTCATGTATGGAAGTGTGTACTGTAGACTGACCTACTACGTCATGTATGTAAGTGTGTACTGTAGACTGACCCACTACGTCATGTATGTAAGTGTGTACTGTAGACTGATCCACTACGTCATGTATGTATGTGTGTACTGTAGACTGACTCACTACGTCATGTATGTAAGTGTGTACTGTAGACGGACCCACTACGTCATGTATGTAAGTGTGTACTGTAGACGGACCCACTACGTCATGTATGTAAGTGTGTACTGTAGACGGACCCACTACGTCATGTATGTAAGTATGTACTGTAGACGGACCCACTACGTCATGTCTGTTAGTATGTACTGTAGACGGACCCACTACGTCAAAAAACAGCCACTATACACCGAGCTGGTTTTTATACATTATTTCCTCACGCCACCCTCATTTCTTTCACCAACCTGATCGGTAGGGAGCAGTAGCGGGCGGTTTCCGGGTCACGTGGGCATGTCTTGTTTTGAAACACCTCCCGTGTGTTTGCCAAGCTCGCCAGGGCAGGTAAGTCACACTCATGTCTTGTATTTAACGTTTTTAATCGCAAAATACTTCAGCAAAACTTCGGACATTTACTTGTACCACTGACACTGCCGTACGAGCGAGGCAAGCCTTTGTTTACGTGTGGCTGGATGGCTGCCTTTGTCCGGCTGTCATCGCAGCTTTGACAGACGAGACTCGCTACGCCATGTCCGTTAGTATGTACTGTAGACTGACTCACTACGTCATGTATGTAAGTGTGTACTGTAGACTGACTCACTACGCCATGTATGTAAGTTTGTACTGCAGACTGACCCACTACGTCATGTATGGAAGTGTGTACTGTAGACTGACTCACTACGCCATGTATGTAAGTGTGTACTGTAGACTGACTCACTACGCCATGTATGTAAGTTTTTACTGTAGACTGACCCACTACGTCATGTATGTAACTGTGTACTGTAGACTGACTCACTACGTCATGTATGTAAGTTTTTACTGTAGACTGACCTACTACGTCATGTATGTAAGTGTGTTGTGTAGACTGACCAACTACGTCATGTATGGAAGTGTGTACTGTAGACTGACTCACTGCGTCATGTATGTAAGTATGTACTGTAGACTGACCCACTACGTCATGTTTTGCACGTATGTACTGTAGACTGACCCACTACGTCATGTATGTCGGTGTGTCCTGTAGACTGACCCACTACGTTATGTATGTAAGTGTGTACTGTAGACTGACCCACTACGTCATGTATGTAAGTGTGTACTGTAGACTGACCCACTACGTCATGTATGTTAGTGTGTACTGTAGACTGACCCACTGCGTCATGTATGTAAGTGTATACTGTAGACTGACCCACTACGTCATGTATGTAAGTGTGTACTGTAGACTGACCCACTACGTCATGTATGTTAGTGTTAATACTGTAGACTGACCCACTACGTTATGTATGTATGTAAGTGTACTGTATACTGACCCACTACGTCATGTATGTTAGTGTACTGTAGACTGACCCACTACGTCATGTCTGTTAGTATGTACTGTAGACTGACCCACTGCGTCATGTATGTAAGGTGTGTACTGTAGACTGACTCACTACGTCATGTATGTAAGTGTGTACTGTAGACTGACCCACTACGTCATGTCTGTTAGTATGTACTGTAGACTGACCCACTACGTCATGTATGTAAGTGTGTACTGTAGACTGACTCACTACGTCATGTATGGAAGTGTGTACTGTAGACTGACCCACTACGTCATGTATGGAAGTGTGTACTGTAGACTGACCCACTACGTCATGTATGGAAGTGTGTACTGTAGACTGACCCACTACGTCATGTATGTAAGTGTACTGTAGACGGACCCACTACGTCAGCGTATGTAAGTGTGTACTGTAGACGGACCCACTACGTTATGTATGTAAGTGTGTACTGTAGGCTGACCCACTACGTTATGTATGGAAGTATGTACTGTAGACTGACCTACTACGTCATGTATGTAAGTGTGTACTGTAGACTGACCCACTACGTCATGTATGTAAGTGTGTACTGTAGACTGACCCACTACGTCATGTATGGAAGTGTGTACTGTAGACTGACCTACTACGTCATGTATGTAAGTGTGTACTGTAGACTGACCCACTACGTCATGTATGTAAGTATGTACTGTAGACTGATCTACTACGTCATGTATGTAAGTGTGTACTGTAGACTGACCCACTACGTCATGTATGTAAGTGTGTACTGTAGACTGACCCACTACGTCATGTATGTAAGTGTACTGTAGACTGACCCACTACGTCATGTATGGAAGTGTGTACTGTAGACGGACCCACTACGTCATGTCTGTTAGTATGTACTGTAGACTGACCCACTACGTCATGTATGTAAGTGTATACTGTAGACGGACCCACTACGTCATGTCTGTTAGTATGTACTGTAGACGGACCCACTACGTCATGTCTGTTAGTATGTACTGTAGACGGACCCACTACGTCATGTATGTAAGTGTGTACTGTAGACTGACCCACTACGTCATGTCTGTTAGTATGTACTGTAGACGGACCCACTACGTCATGTCTGTTAGTATGTACTGTAGACGGACCCACTACGTCATGTCTGTTAGTATGTACTGTAGACGGACCCACTACGTCATGTATGTAAGTGTGTACTGTAGACGGACCCACTACGTCATGTCTGTTAGTATGTACTGTAGACGGACCCACTACGTCATGTCTGTTAGTATGTACTGTAGACGGACCCACTACGTCATGTATGTAAGTGTGTACTGTAGACGGACCCACTACGTCATGTCTGTTAGTATGTACTGTAGACGGACCCACTACGTCATGTATGTAAGTATGTACTGTAGACGGACCCACTACGTCATGTCTGTTAGTATGTACTGTAGACGGACCCACTACGTCAAAAAACAGCCACTATACACCGAGCTGGTTTTTATACATTATTTCCTCACGCCACCCTCATTTCTTTCACCAACCTGATCGGTAGGGAGCAGTAGCGGGCGGTTTCCGGGTCACGTGGGCATGTCTTGTTTTGAAACACCTCCCGTGTGTTTGCCAAGCTCGCCAGGGCAGGTAAGTCACACTCATGTCTTGTATTTAACGTTTTTAATCGCAAAATACTTCAGCAAAACTTCGGACATTTACTTGTACCACTGACACTGCCGTACGAGCGAGGCAAGCCTTTGTTTACGTGTGGCTGGATGGCTGCCTTTGTCCGGCTGTCATCGCAGCTTTGACAGACGAGACTCGCTACGCCATGTCCGTTAGTATGTACTGTAGACTGACTCACTACGTCATGTATGTAAGTGTGTACTGTAGACTGACTCACTACGCCATGTATGTAAGTTTGTACTGCAGACTGACCCACTACGTCATGTATGGAAGTGTGTACTGTAGACTGACTCACTACGCCATGTATGTAAGTGTGTACTGTAGACTGACTCACTACGCCATGTATGTAAGTTTTTACTGTAGACTGACCCACTACGTCATGTATGTAACTGTGTACTGTAGACTGACTCACTACGTCATGTATGTAAGTTTTTACTGTAGACTGACCTACTACGTCATGTATGTAAGTGTGTTGTGTAGACTGACCAACTACGTCATGTATGGAAGTGTGTACTGTAGACTGACTCACTGCGTCATGTATGTAAGTATGTACTGTAGACTGACCCACTACGTCATGTTTGTACGTATGTACTGTAGACTGACCCACTACGTCATGTATGTCGGTGTGTCCTGTAGACTGACCCACTACGTTATGTATGTAAGTGTGTACTGTAGACTGACCCACTACGTCATGTATGTAAGTGTGTACTGTAGACTGACCCACTACGTCATGTATGTTAGTGTGTACTGTAGACTGACCCACTGCGTCATGTATGTAAGTGTGTACTGTAGACTGACCCACTACGTCATGTATGTAAGTGTGTACTGTAGACTGACCCACTACGTCATGTATGTTAGTGTGTACTGTAGACTGACCCACTACGTTATGTATGTAAGTGTGTACTGTATACTGACCCACTACGTCATGTATGTTAGTGTGTACTGTAGACTGACCCACTACGTCATGTCTGTTAGTATGTACTGTAGACTGACCCACTGCGTCATGTATGTAAGTGTGTACTGTAGACTGACTCACTACGTCATGTATGTAAGTGTGTACTGTAGACTGACCCCCTATGTCATGTATGTTAATATGTTATGCAGACTGACTCACTACGTCATGTATGTAAGTATGTACTGTAGACTGACCCACTACGTCATGTATGTAAGTGTGAACTGTAGACTGACCCACTACGTCTTGTATGTAAGTGTGAACTGAAGACTGACCAACTACGTCATATATGTAAGTGTGTACTGTAGACTGATCTACTACGTCATGTATGTAAGTGTGTACTGTAGACTGACCTACTGCGTCATGTATGTAAGTGTGTACTGTAGACTGACCTACTACGTCATGTACGCGAGTATGTACTGTAGATTAACCCACTGTACCATGCATGTGTCCTCTGTGAAAATAAATTATTGAATGGAGTGAAACTAAAACCGAAAATACAGGAATATAATATATTAGGACATAGTATAAGGTATAACCAGGAGTCAAAGTCATCAATAACCCCCGCAATTGCAAAATACTCTTCATGAATATATCAGTTGGTTATGACTAGGTTAGATGTTTTGGTGCGTACATCAGTAGGTGAGTGAGTGAGTGATGTTCCAGGTACATGGCGACGGTCTGTAAATAATCGAATCTGGACAATCCAGTGATCAACAGCATCAGCATCGATCTACGCAACTGGGATACAATGAGAAGTGTCGACCAAGTCAGTGACTATATTACAAATTGTAAAGAGAATACTGAAAGGTTTTAAAGTTCCGCATCAGAAAATAGCACTACCAGTAATTCAGTCGAAGTCAAACTTGTTGCCATGGAAACGCAAAATATATTTTATTGTGAAATCCAAAACTGCCAACAGGCACCAGTTCACCATCAGACCAAACTATGTAGCAATTGTAATGAAGCAACATTGAACAGTTGTAAAGTTCTACTCTGGGAAAGACAAATGTGCACGGACGGACGGACGGACGGGCGGACGGACGGACGGGGTCCATTTTAAACCCTCGCAAAACGCGTTGCGGAGGAAAAAACCAGTTATTATGAGTTTGTCATACGTATAATTATGCATCGAACAGCATAATTATATTCTGACTGGGATATTTTGACATGATATAATAATGACGGACAGAGACACAGACAGACAGGCGGTGTTTTATTTTGTATAAAGGTCTCAAGACCCATGGTACAAAGTCTGTTTGTTTGCAGCTTGCGTAGGGAATGGAAGTGGCAGTTACAGTAACATACAGTAGGAAAATACCCGTTACAGAACAGTTTACAATTACTACATGAACATCTGGAGATATGCGGAAACGTCTTAAGTGAACATTAATGACCATGTTTAAAGTGTCATTAATAATTCATCCTCATTTCATGATACACGACATGCACTTCATCTTCAAGAGCATCATTGTGATTGCATAGAATAACTTCATGAGTGTAAGTGGTAAAACTGCTTGGAACTAACTATATACCTCGATTATTACTGCCACCCCTAAACGTTGTTAACAGGCCTCTATATTGAAAATCTATGTTAAATAGAACATATTTTTCCACAGGTAAATTTAGATTTTGTTTAGATATATAAGTGACAATCAAGTTACATATATAGATCCTATGTAGTCCCAGAAAAACTGTTACTGAACCTCTCAACTGTTTTACTTCCGGGTCAGCTACAGCTGACATAAAACTAAAGGCAGCAACACCAAAAACTAAATCGATAAAGCAAAAGTAGAACATATTTGTCACAGGTCCGCCTAGATGTTGTGATATTTATAAACTCAAAAGAATCTAGAGATCACTACTCTCCTAGAAAGAACAGTATTTTCTAGCTTCTCGGCGGACTTAGATAGAATATATTTGAATCACCTAGTTCCCATAATTCAGGCAACACCAAAACCTAATCGATAAAGCAAATTTACAACAGAATTGTCCAGGTGGACCATTTCCCTGTGCACGGTAAACAGCAAAACCTGTCAGGATTGATACCAATGTTATTCCAATGCATATTAAATAACATCAGCTAATACCTAGCATATCTTACACAATGAACATCAGACATGTTATCATATACATACAATATAGAAATATAGAAAGTCAATGCATGCATTTATCAGATAAGTCAACCAGTCCACATGGCACCGCAAAGTAGTTGAATACAAACAGTTCTCTAAAGCGGGATTCTGGTGATAATTTATCCCCTGGTTAAGCCTTGTAATTTACTGGAGGAGTGGACAGATCTGTGACACACAACGGGGTTGGACTTTAGGTATTGTATATCAACTCAGGTCATATTGACCAAAAAATAAAGCCTGGTATTAAAATTAGCGTGGAACTCTAAGAGTGGCACATCCATCTCTACACACCCCATTGTCAGAGGTAGACCCAGTGTTTCACGACAGTAACTCACACACAACTTTCAATTTTCAATTTTATACACACATGTAAATGTACATCGGGGCCATGTTGTAATGAGCTCTGTGACATGGAAGGATTGTACATTAGACATTATTTGTGTAGATACATGGACTAAGAAATACCACAAAGTAAACCCTCTGTGGGGAATTTAAATTATTTACAAACACAACAGGACTGATTAGAATAAAGACACAGACAGTTTCTGTAACTACATTTCCTCCCGACACAAGTACCATGGCGCATTTAAACTGGGACATTATATGTCCGCTTCAATCACTTTCATTGTCTAACTGAACTGACATCAACATGTCTATCTCACAGCTACAAATATTATATTTCAATCTCCTAGCCTCCACATATGGGTATTTAAATTATTTATTTCACAGAAGAGAAACAAAATATGTCCAGATATTCATGATTTGAAACAACTTTTTACTCAACCATCAACTCAGTTGTTAGTTGTGACATGTCCCAGAAATGTATGAAATGTTTCATAAACTAATCAGTTATTACGTAATAATAATCATAACAATACTCTTGTGTGGATGTAAAATGCTGCTAGTACACAAATGAAAAACTGTCATGTAGAAAACCGACATATTTAGCTAACCTTGTCACATTGTTGTACACAACATACAACACATGAACAGGTAACTTCTATGTCCGCTTCTTTCAGTTCTGTTGTATTGAATTTGTCTGATAAAGTTGATGTGTGATATTTACAAGTTTACACTGGGTCATGTGGAGTTTATTTCTTAGGCCAGGACTTCATTAATGAGTGATTTCTTGATGTCAGACATGAGGATCTCCTCCCCACTGACCACCTTCATGTTTACTTGTGTAGCGACTGAACGGACAGACAGCAAACACAGGGAGAAGATTCTCCTTGAACTCCACATCAACTTTCCCTAAAACAGCCGACCTGTCTACGTCAATAAATCCTATTCTACCCCTCCCGACATCCAACACAACGCCATAGTGGAGGGTGGCGTGTGTGCCGGGTGTGTTAGACATTGTGTTTCTGTAACACTTCCCCCGCTCCCCCGCCAGATACACCCTGGTACAGATACTCCGCCGGTGTGTGTCACAGCCCCCTACACGGACACACCAGGAGCGGCGCTGGTAACAAACATACACCCCACTGTCCACCTGGCTCTCCTCCCCCACACCTACCTCCAGGACAGGACACCCCCACACTCTACCCACCACACCCACCCTGGTGTGAGTCTCCCAGTATCGTGTTGTGTGGGGGACAAGGGTGACACTAGAGGGGGATGGAGGAAGGGGGATGGGGGTGGAGCTACACGTGCCGTACAATTCCTGTAGTCTGCCACTGTCCGTGTGTTGTGTGGCGAACAATCTCTGTAGTCTGCCACTGGCCCCTGTGTTGTGTGGCGGGCGGCGAGTTGGCCAGCTCCCCCTGTCTGTAGTAACATGGCAGCAGCGTGTGTTGACTCGACCAGCGTCCAGTTGGAGTTTAGGACCTGGAAATATACAATTGTTATTTTACTGAGTTTAGCAACTGTATTTCCTACAATATATCCTTGTATTGTTTGTTCCGTGTCGGTGATTCCAAAACAGCGCACTACATGTTCGGCTGCCATTTTGCGTCCGTCTGTAAATACAACGATACTTTTCGTGCCCTAGATAGTAATAATAACGACATGATACTATCCAGATGGGTATTTAAATTGTTTGTCATACATTTCTACATGCATTGGTAAACAAATAAACACTGGTTTAAATATTTTTTCACTCCAGCTGAGTTTGACCTAGTTTGTTGTGACGGCGGTCAGAAATAGACACTACTGCTGCTTAATTCATATGGGCATATTTCAACATCATTTCACTATAAAATCTACAACCATAGGTATTCTAAACTCATATCACACAAAAAATAGTAAAGAATGAGACAGATAAAAGTGCTGTTTGCCGATATTTTTACATTTAAGTGTTCAACAGACAGAACGTGAACTGGTAACTTCTACGTCCGCTTCAATCACTGAACACAGTTTCACGACACTCGCTGTGTGGGGGAGGTAATTGTCCGGTCGTGTGTTGATTAAGATACGTATTTGTGAATGGTATGGATAATAAACGATTTAGTTAAATATATATAAATACTGCAACATAGCAATAATCAATACATTTTAAGTTAAACACACATATACATATTTAACTCCTGCAGACTGAAGAAAACTGCAGATTCAAAATTGATCTATTTTGGGGCCGTTTGTCCGTAAGAGTTGAATTGAAACAATTTTAGACAAGGTCAGTATATAACCATTTCCAATCTATTTACTGGTTCTGCAGTTCTCTTATAACATCATATACTAAAGCAGCATGTTTTGGCACAATTTATCCTTCTTTGGACCACTGAAACTACTGATTTTGAAAATAAGGAAATGGTTAAAACGAGGTCTTATAAATGATGCACATTCACATCTGTTGGGTGGTGGCTGGTTGGTTTGTTGCTTAACGCCGCACACGGCAATATTCCAGCCTCTATGGCGGTCTTTAAATATTCGAGTCTGGACTAGACACTCTAGTGATGAACAGCATGAGCATCGATCTACAATAACTGGGATACGACGACATGTGTCAACGACGTCAGCGAGCCTGACCACCCCATTCCGTCAGCCGCCCCTTACGACAAGCATAGATTACCGAAGACCAATTCAAAGCCGGATCTTCACGGGTATTGGGCGGTGGTGGTGCGAACGAGTAAATGCGTGAAGGGTTCCCTCGCCAAGGCGGTGGCCGGACCACCAGATTCAAACTGCTGAAATCTGGATCTCTTCACCAGCTAGGGTAGGAAAGGCTCGCGGATGCTTTGCAAGGAGTGTTAAAGGGTCAGTCATGTAACTCTTGCATCCAACAGTGAGGTGAGTTGAGGTGAAATTGGGTTTAACGTCGTGCTTGGAGAATATTTCGCTCATATGACGACGTGCATGCGTGTATTATGTGTGCATGCGGCTTCTTTGTACTAAGCCCAGACGGAAGCTGGTTTTATAGTGCTAGCCCACTGAGATACCATGCCGCAGTGAAGCATGAATACCCCACTCAGACACATTATACTGACTCGAGCCGACCAGTCCTTGATGTACCCATTAATGCCGAGCGCAGGCAGGGACCAATACGTACCATATTTTAACGTCTTTGGTATGACGCGGTCGGGGATCGAACCGCGACCTTCCGCTCTCCGGGCGGACGCTCTAACCACTACTACACCACGGAGGCGGTCGCATCCAACAGTGAGTGAAAAGGGCACATCCACAAGAAATCTATCTGGGGGCAGAATCTAAATATATTTCATTCAAAATGTTTGAGAAAGAGTGAGTATAATCCCATCACAAAAAACGTTACATTGTTCTACACGATAATTATAACAGACAAAGGGACAGTATTAATGTGCCTGGATATGAACGTCATAGAAGCGGACGATAACTATAATTATATTATTATTACAATGTTAAAAGGTCATCATTTCTCCTGGCTTCATCGGATTTTGTGAGATCCAACCCGTTATTGGCCTTCATTTGGCGAGTAACCAGTCAGGGATGCCCCAAAATATATAAGTGATAATTATGATATCGGATATATCAGGACCTTTTTCGAGTGAGTTATCTATCATCATGAAAACCCCAAAGAAAATTATGTCTGATATTGGATTGAGTGAAATGCACGAAACTACATGATGCGTCATTAATGAAGTTGGGTTTCGAGCTACACTCTCCATCAGAGGTCTGTATTTGATGGTATACTCATGATGATTGAAATTTACTTACAGATGATGAAATTAACACTGCGGTCCTGTCTTATGACGTGCGATGTGGCATAGCCTGTTAAAGAAGAGGTTAAAACATCACAATGGCACATTTGTTTCTGAACATAGATAAGATATGAAATAATTGTTACATGATATTTCGTCAGTGGGTTGTGGTTCAACCGCCTTTACATATTTTAAGTCATACCATGGAGCGTCGAGGTGATGTGGTTATGGCACAAGTTGATGGAAGTCATCACAGATAATTGTTGTAACATCAACAACAGTGTGATGCACAGGCTGGAATCGTCAACTTAAATGAACTAAACACTTCAAGCATGCAGTTGTTGAAAACGCTATTTTCGTTTTAAGCTGCTACACGTTTCACAGCCCTGTGTAATTAGGTTTTGGAACATCAAGAATGCCTGTTTTCTTGATTTTGTGACAAAATGTGAAATTCCATGTTATCCAAGTCTAAATTAAACAGCAGTTACTAAACTGCATCATGAATTTGTGGTTTTGTAGGTATGAATATTTATCGAATAACTAGTTCTGTTATGGGAACTCAATTGAAATGTAAAACGCGATCGTCTCTGCTGAAAGAGATTTCATTGGGTCCTCAAGGCAAAATGTTATGAACGGTTTGATGAAGACCAATGAGGGTACCTCTTCGCGAACAGAGACAGCGCGTTATGTCCTACTGGTAGAACGAAAATAAACCACAGTGTACATACCTTGCAACGTAATACCACGTGGAATTGTCGCGCCGGGGATGAATGCTCCGGTTATGAGCTGAAAGTAAAGGTGTACACTATTCATGCATTAAAACAGAAAACTGTGTGTGTATAACCTTATTCGGTTGACTTTCATCCATATCATGTACAATAAATTCAGAGAATGCATATTCATACATTATTGAAGGTGTTTGTGAGTTTATCCAGGTTCATGCCAAATATACTTGTGACTGAGATTAGGAGTTATGACCTAACTACCTACATGTTACGATGACATGCACTCATTTGAAATGATGGAATGACCTCTAAATCCACCGTGACGTCCCTTGCGACAAGAAGTGAGTACTGATGAAACCCAGAATCCTCATAGGAATATTGGACGTACATTTGTGACAATGCCATGCACTTCTTGTGATGTTAGCTGTTCAGGTTCCTGTGATCTCGCCATTCTGCTGTCTGATCCTTTTGAGTTCTGTTCACAGAAGAAAAAAATATGTTTGTATTGTATTTGATACAAGGATGTGATTGTTGGTGTTTATAGAAGATTACCTCAATAAAACGTAACATTAGGTCGGTAGAAAACACATTTACATTTTCAGTTAATGATGATTTAAGCACTTGGTTATTATATACTGTAATATTTGAAAGTTGCTTGTGTTATTTGCTGTGTAGTCCTCCACCATGGTGGTGTAATGTACCTGGGATGCGATGTATCATCTGTCGGAGTTGTTGCCACCGCCCTTCATGCATCTGAAAACAACAACAACACTTGCATTAAACAGCATCAGCACAATATGTGTGTGTACATATATGCATCTGTCTATCCATCAACCACAAACACATACACACACTCACGCACACACACAGTTGGACGCACGCAAGCACACACACACACTCATGCACTTACATACATAAACACAAACGCGCGCAGGCATGCGCGCACACATATATACAAACATGGATACATGTGCGGATTATTGGAGGCTATATTTACTGTAACGTGACATTATACCATGATGGTTTCTCGTTCTCTCCTTATCGTCGTCAGCAGATCTGAAATAGAATACAGACCAGACCAATTTAAAATGATGTTGATGGTTAATTGTCTCTTTACAGCTTATATTCACAATTAAATCAGTTGAAAGTATTATATTTCTTTGCATACGTAAATATAGTTGAGTAACAAGTATTCTGTTTTTTGTAAAACTATTCAAATTGACTGAATCATAAACGCAAAGGTCCAGTTCAATTAGTCAAACGAGACAAGGGTCCATATCCGTTAGTATTATCTAAACGTAAACTGTCTTGATTTATATTCACCTTGTGAAGTAGGCTGATAATCTGGAATATGATCCATGTTGAGACTGGAGGCGAGACCACCAAATGTGTCGATAAGTTCCTCCAGGGCTCTCTGGCCTTGAAAGGTAAGAAGGATTCTTGTGTCTTGTGTGTCATCTTCTGAAAGCTCCTCTTCATATTTTCATCACATTTCGTCTGCAGTACATCTGTGAGAGTAATGAGCTCCTCTCGTCTTGTAGATTCAAGTGTTCTCTGGGTGTAGTCTATCGCGGATACTATTGAAGTATGGACGTCATGCAAAGTGTCAAGTTTCTCTTCAACCATTTCGTTTGGGGCTTGGAGACTCATCTGAAGTTCTTCCATGAGTTGTTTCTGTCGATGAAGGAACTTTGCAGCAACACTTTGCAAACTGCCGTGATGTCCTCTTTCAGCTTTCTCTGCGTCTCTGCCAGTTCATTTTGGTGACTGGTGACACTTCCCATCCTGTCAGTGACATCTTTCAGTTTATGCTGCTGCTTCTGTACTTGCTCCTCCAGCTGACCCTTTGCTACGTCATAGGCCTGATTCAAGTCTTCATTCTGGTGATCCTTGTGGGCCCCATGCACACATATAAGACAGACAGCTTTCTTACACGTGTGGTCATACAGCTGCAGTTTGTTGTCAGGGTGGTCACTGCAATTACGTTCCCTCAGCCACAGCTTCATGGAGATATTCTCTGTCTGGTTGATGTCACTCGCCCTATGAGTTCGATTCGGTTTCAGTTTGTCATGCATGTTATGACAGTCGGAACAGAGGCGTACATTACATTCGTGACAGAACATCACAGCCGGCGTAGCATGATCTTCTTCGGTGTAGTTGCATTTCTTCCTTTTGTCAACATTTTCAGAATAGGCAGCTTCATTTCGTCTAACATGGTCTACTGATGTCTGTTCCATGGTGACCTCGCGGCCACAGGAAGGACAGTGGATGCATTCCTCTTCCATTCCTGTCTGTGCAGCTCGGTGATCAAGGCATGGCTTGCAGGCAGAATGAAGGCATGGAAGAAGACGAAGCTGACTCTCATCACAACAGGACTCAGTCGAAAACTGGCACGCTGTCTCAGTGGAACCTAACAGCATAAAAATAACACAAAATGTAGTTAGACATTCACAAATTTGTTTTAATTAATGTTATGGTTTGGCTAACTTTTCGTGAAGGTGTTTACTCACCTTACTCAAAAACTACAAGTACATTGATTGAATGATGGATTATTGGCCTACCATAGTGAATTTTGAATTATGAGTTAATGATTAAAAAAAAGTTGTCAATATAAGCTATCACTGTGTCAAGACACAATTACATCTTAACTGTCAAGGGTGTAAGGCGACTAATTGGAACAGGCACCTAGCCATGCAAATGTGCCAAATTGGAAAACGATTGTAGTTGTAGTTTTTTTAGAAAAGTGACCAAACACCGTCCTGGAAAGTTTTCTGCTAGACTATAAATATACATGACGGATTCTTGGTCTTAATGTACCTGCACGTTGGATTTGCTCTGTATTGTCCACCCTGTCTGGAGACTGTGACCTTGGAACACCCACTAGAGCATCGTATGCCTCCTGTTCTTCCCGCAGTGTCTGAAACGACAGATATCGCTGCATCTCATTTGTAGCTTTATTATTATGCTGTGCATGTAATTGTTCCTCGTTGTTTCAGACGATGTCCAGATTAAGACTTACAGCACATAGCATTACATCTACCCACCTTCTCCACGTTCTCACATTTTGCTTGAGACTGCTACAACTCATCATTTGACTTTGACAACGCTGTCTTCACTGAAACGACAAAAAGGCGAAGATTGAACCAGATATCGGTTTGTTACATTCCAGATATTGATTGTCATGTTTTATTGTAAATGTAGTCATCATATCTTTCCCCAAATATGACAAACAGCAATATTACAGGCATCACCATCGACGCTGACAAACTAAACTATGTTTTCGAAATGGCGAATACAAATTATGTTAAACATTATTTACTGTATTATATTCACGAAATAAGGTAAATTATGACATCACAGTAAAGGTGACATCCAATTTCATCACAGATAATCGGTATCGACATAAGAACGATTAGGTTTGACATCATCATCGATGTATTTTTCTGTCAGCATATTCATGGACAGAAAATTTCTATTCACAAAAGCAAAGTCAGTTTGACTGTCATGTGGGTTATCATCCCACTCCATGACTCTAACGATCCCAAAAAGATCATGGTCAAGAATAGTTGATGTGGTGACATTCTCGCTACATCGCTAACGTTTTACTGCCAGCGGTAAAAACCAAGACAAAATCGTAATTTGTCGGTAAACATTTCACGTAATTCACGCACAGGCCGTCCCTGGTGTTGCCTGGCCCCGTCGATCTACACTCTGCACCTCCATCATTCCCACAATTCGTGATTTTGTCTGGTCATGTCTCTGAGGTGCCTGCCTGCATTTTGCGATTGTGAGTTACTCCATGGGCGCACACATTTTGGCTTCTGTGTGCACATTCTTCTGTTGCTGCGTTCAGATGCAATAATTGATAAAGGTAAATATATATCTCAAATATATGTACATCCAGGTCATTAGTTCTCCCATTAGTTTGTTGGTAATATATGTTATAAAAAATAAGTATCAGCTTACGAGCTTCAATTTGTACGTTCTTCCCTTCTATCTCTGACATGTGTTCATCACTTTCTTTCTTCATTCTTTCCTCCAGTTCAGCATGGTCAATGTTGTTTTGTTCAATTTGTTGCTCAAGTCCTTCTTTTGCCTGAAAACAAACGTGAACGCCCAGTAAACAAGTATATAACGACATCTTGTAAACAAACGACCTGACATTTTATCACATTAACACGTCTTATATAAGTTTCAAAGTAGCTGAAAGATTACGTTTTAAGATTAGTACCGTTGGGAAACACTAAACGCGAGTGCAGTAATCATCTGATCAAACTATTCACAAGAGAAACGTCATTAAACAAGATAAGAATACAAGATTGCAATGCATAATCACAACTTACAGATTTCAAGTCAGCTATCTCTCCATCTTTTTTAGCAAGTTCCTTTTTGTACTGAGCTTCCAGTTTGTCCTTGTTAACATAGACGAGATCTGTGTTACCTAAAAATATAACAGTTTCCTTTTTTAAGAAAATGGTGTCACAAGATTTATCATATGAAGCGCACAGGGAATATTCTGGGGCAGTTTTCATTCGATTAAGTTAAATATATTATAGTGAAAGGCATTCTTAATTGCCACTAATATCTAAGGGACATCTTGGAGAAGATTGTAGTGCCACAATTTGACAACCATCATGCGCTCACAAGGCCGGTTTTACACGAGAACACATGGCCCCAGAGAAGTGCAGTGATGGATTTCCTACTTCTGGAGACAATAACAACTCCTCCATGGCCAACACAAAGTCAAGACCTGAATCATTTCAGGACGCTGTGTACTTCAGAGAGAGCTGCACTGTACAGAATCTTGCTGATCAGGAACAAGCGCTCGACAAAGTGGAAAACAGACCGTGTCTGATTCTGTCTGTGAGAAGACATTTCAATCAGTCATCCCAGTGAGTAGTGGCTTCACATCATACTGACATTATCGCCTCTTTTGGTAGCTTCAGCCAGCGACTTTTGAATACTGCTTGATTCAGCCATTGAGGATGATGGGCGGGTACAAATGTGGCCCAGGGCAGGGAAAACAGACTGGCATGAAACTGTCATTCTGTTAGAGTTGACTGCTGTCGCTCCTTGACAGAAGGCCTGTGACATTTGTAATCTCTTGGGTACATAAAGTGAAGCGTCGCTATAATAACCAGCTACTGCCAGTATTTATATATTTATGTTATATATTTTATGTATATATACAGTTTTAACATTCTTACTTTACTAGGTCTTCACTTGGCAAATCCATGTCTTTGATGCCTAGATTATTAGCAATATTTGTACGCACTTCTAGAAACCCTTGGAAGGTTTGCTTTACCTGCTTCTGCTGAGATTTTATCAAGTCTTTCCTTGATGAAAGGCTGTGTAGTGTCGAGGACAGCACAGAGCGTCTTGTAACCTTCTCTCCCTTCTTTTTTAAGCGTCTCCAACACCAGCTCACATTTCTCTGTCCCTTAGTTTGTCTACACCTATGATAGTCTGTCTGTGTGAAGATACATTTCTCATACAAGGCATCCAACACAGGGTCGACCTGAAGGTTCTCCTTCAGAAATGTGTGTGTCTTCTGAAGGACAGCAACGTGGGAAAGGTCCATTCTGTTATGTCATATGGTATAAATATCTAAACAGCAAAATCACACGTTATCAATAAGAGGTATGTTTATTGTCTTCTATATTTAGTATTTATGAAATATAGGGATTTATAATGAGTTTCGTGGTGGTATAATGCAAACATATCAGCCACAAAAAGAAACTGTACATTGTTAAAGTATCTCTTTAATTTGAAAACATAACAACGGTTTTCACGTAAACTGTAATGTGGATATAGAGATCATAAAAAGGGAATGCAGAACAGCATGTTTAAAGTTTTCTGGGGATATGGAATTGGTACGCCACAGATGCCACTTCATTCTCATTGCCAACATTCTTTATAGGGAGAGAGATCCAGTGAATGTGCGGGCCAAGGGCAGTACTTGAACATTGTGCCGTTGAAGAAAAAGCCACAACAACCCTATCCGTGTGAGGACAGGCATTGTCATGTTTGGGATGTCAATCCTGGATTAGCCACTAAATTGCCACTGGTTCGAGAATCTGATGTCTGTAGCCAACATCAGTCAAATTGTCCTAACGAATAAACGTATTCTCTGACGTGCATTTTATCTCATCCAAAAGTTACAGAACCACCACTAATAGCGATTCCTCACAAACGACATTATCTTTTGCAAATACTCCCCACGACGCCGGTAGACACGTTGACGTCAGTCACTACGGGAACAGTTAATGTGGACTTGTCTGTAAAACCAAAAGTCCTCCATCACAAATAAGGTACACGGAGATGATTTTGACAAGCCTTTGGCTGTTTTCTCGATGTCGTCGCATCAGGATATGTCGTATGGCGGGACGACGTGGTTGCATCCCATAATGACGTTGAAACTTTCCCTGACGTTGTCGAGGAGTCCAAAAATGGTCTGAGCAGTAGTAACAGTGGTGAACACTGCATTCCGGGATGTGAGAATCACCCATATCGATCTGTCATGTTTTGGCGCCGTGGTGCATGTGTCCATGCCGAAACCACTGACATCTAGAAACGAAGCACTTATATATCTCTTTAATTTGGTTATCTAAATACTTTGTTTTTCACCGATATTTGTGTGCATATGTAGTTCCAATGTAAACTAAAGGGCAAAAGAAACGATACCAAGGAGCTTTAACTGTAACTTTGAGGAACCACACAATGTCATTTATAAAAAGCGAAACAGATGTGTTGTCAATATAAATGTCACATGGCGTTCACCGCACAAGTGGGGATACATGCCCAGTATGAGGTTACACCACCATGAATATGACAATCATGAGAATATATAATGATCAGTATCTCGAATGTCCACCACAGGCATCAACACAGGGCCCAGGTCTACATCGTGCTGGGAATGTCAAACTCTTGATAACGAGCAGAGATATTCTTCGTTACAGCGTGAAGAGCCAGGAAAAGCTGCTGTCTGTTTCTGGGCATCTCAGGTCTTGCACGGCATTTTGAATCCAAATGATCCCAAAGATGCTCAGGTGGTAACTTGCAGATGACCATGCAGGCTAGTGTGTGCGTGTGATTGCGCGCATGCGTGGTGCGGGCATGCGTGCGGACAGATTTAATGATTTAATGTATTGTACTGTATATTACGATGTAATAACGACATTACCCAGGTATCTGGCAGTTTCCCTCAGAACGCAATATATTGTTTTCTGCGCAATTGTTTAAGGTTTCTGTGAACTAGACCACATATGCTTCCACATAAATCCCTACACTGGGAATAACCTTGATATGACACAAAGAAAAAACACCACACAACGCTATATGTCCACTGCCATGTTGAACAATGAATCAAACACCTGATCCGCAGATAGATACAAGACTCGCGAGAAAAAGACCAGCGCCTTTCCAGCATGCACTCGTACCCTGGATAAATTGCGCGCTATATATAAATATCCTATAATAATAATAATAATAATAAATAATGGCAGAAGACCCATGTAGCAACCATAGCGAGTGTTCAGGGGACATATCACTCAATGCGTCAGCCTTCTTGTGCGCTCATCGTTGGTACGTAGTGAACCTCAACATGTAAGCTGTGTGGGCATATGTAAGGTAGTGTCGCTTAACAGTAAACCCAGTTTAAGCGCTGTATCAACACACGAGCTTGTTTACATGGTTTTTATTTAGGGAACCGGGGTAAGAGGATGTGTACAGCCTGTGAGTGATTCCGTACAATTACCCTCTTTTTACAACATATAGTTCATACCGGATCCATATACAGAGGGAATTGCCCAAACCATATGACGATCTGACCTCACTGTTCACAAGGACTGTAGCTTCACCAGTTACGAAAATAAATAAAAAGAATAACTCAACTGTGTCCTACCCACTGATCTATGTCTGTCGTGAGCTTGTAGGTCCTCTCAGTTAAAGTCGTCCTCGGGTAGACTGCTTTCTCCAGAATAGTGACAGACGGTGTTTGTCTATCAGCCCTCTGGTCCCTCTGTGCCCAGCCAGAATAATGACAGACGGTGTTTGTCAATCAGCCCCTCTGGTGCTCTGTGTCCAGCCAGAATAATGACAGACAGTGTTTGTCGATCAGCCCCTCTGGTCCCCTGTATCAAACCAGAACTGTGCTATGCTATAGAAAGAGGCAACTAGAACTCACAGTACAAAGAAAGCGCCAAAGTACACGTCACGTGATTACTTAACGTAACACCCCATTTCTGGGAAATCGAGGCGTCTACGTGCAGCCCGACAAGACTTTCAGGTTACAATTGTTTAAGACAGGCGAGGTAGGTCAGCCGTATCACAATGAAATGCAGTTGGATATTATGTCAAGTCTGGTGCTTCTTTTGAGCAGTCGTCATGACACGCTGGCTTTGACATTTAATGCTGTTTTGAAAACTTATTCATGATGGCTTTGGATTTAATGCTGTTTTGAAAACTTATTCATGATCATTTATATCACCGCGCTCTGCTAGATTAGGTGAGGTATGAAAGCCTGAAATGGTTCGTCCCATAACATTAATGCCTGACTGACATAACCAGCACAATGAAACACCTGGAGCAATGCAAAAGAGTTCAGACAGACAGTGTTTTTTCCCATGAAGGACTAGCTGAATACATCTTTAAAGGAGAGGCTACTGAAATTATACCAACCTGTTAAATGTTAACATGTTGTTAAAATATTTTACATCTAATTGTTCATAAACTATTCCTTCGACAATCTTTTTCTGGGAAGAATGGATGAAGTTGCAGTCATATGACCCTTACCATGTTTGAAAAGACACATTTATTGGTTCAGATAAGATTTTCAAGATGGTCGTACGTTCCAATTAAAGAAATGCATTGTCCCAACAATATCTCCTACTTGTTATTTGTATACTCATCAAGGAAAAAAACGTACTTCAAAGGGAACTAACATTTTGTTTGATGTCCTTAGTGGACTGGGGGGTGGGGTGGGGTAGGGTGGTGCTTGTGTGGGGTGGAGTTAGGGATGAAGGGTAGGTAGGAGGATCAGCACGTGCTACATAACGGTAGACGGGATGACAGCAAAATGGAGTCTTCTCGTGTTAACATTATGTGTAAGTCTGACTCATTTCATGACTCAAATCTTGCTGTGGGAGATTGCTTGTGACACCGCTGATAATCACATGATCACAGCTACGGGTAGGACTGATGCTTGCTGAAGTCCATCTAAATTGTTAACAGTATCACGATTCTATCCCTCGTTTTGACATCAGTAACGCAACGCTGTCATGTCTCCACCGATACCCGACCAAGGAATCATTTACTAGCTCTCGAACACGCCGTGAACATCATTGTTCTCCTGACAGGATGCATGAGTCCAAAACATTTTGAAGTAAATCTAATCTCACCACGTTTTCATCGCAAAATATGTGTTCTTCTTGGTAATCTTTAACCTTTTTTAATATTGTTTTGTCCATACAGAAAAAACAACTAGGATATCACAGATATAATTTTAACTACTAGGTTTAATTTTATATCTGTGGATATCCTAGATGTTTTTGATCTGTCCTTCATTGACAGGTTTTACTCTGCAACATGTCTTCATCTTTATTGTATGTATTGATTTCGTCACGATATGGCGGAGACATTGCCGACGTGATGTTAAATATGAATTTAAAGTTGTGAAAAGCCATCCAATGTCACCTTTAGCGACACCCTATATCAACATATATCGGTTTCAGATCACAGTGGTATGGGGAAGTACACTGACATTGACATTTGATAAAATTATCAACCATATGCACTGGCGCAGATTGCTGATGTCATTGAGGGAGTTGTTTCGCAGCCCTGGAAGAAAAAGCCATTTTTCATCTGTCACAGCCACGTCACCATAACTCCGATTAGGCTATTACGTTTCAGGGCCTTTCTGTTTGGATCCTGTTGTTTGGATCCTGCTGCGTGGATCCCTGCTGTTTGGATCCTGCTGTTTGGATCCTGCTGCTTGGATCCTGCTGTTTTGGATCCTGCTGTTTTGGATCCTGCTGTTTGGATCCTGCATGACTGTAATGCATTGTCCAAGACAGTGGGTGGATTACCAAACAAAGCGATGACCAATGTATTCTCCGCACTCACTTAAGACCATGTACAATGTGTAGTTTCTGGGTGTATCGGTCACAGCACGACCATGTACTTATGTGTAGTTACTGGGTGTATCGGTGACAGCACGACCATGTACAATATGTAGTTACTAGGTGTATCGGTCACAGCACGACCATGTACAATGTGTAGTTACTGGATGTATCGGTCACAGCACGACCATGTACAATATGTGTAGTTACTGGGTGTATCGGTGACAGCACGACCATGTACAATATGTAGTTACTGGGTGTATCGGTCACAGCACGACCATGTACAATGTGTAGTTACTGGTTGTATCGGTCACAGCACGACCATGTACAATGTGTAGTTACTGGGTGTATCGGTGACAGCACGACCATGTACAATGTGTGGTTACTGGGTGTATCGGTCACAGCACGACCGTGTACAATGTGTAGTTACTGGATGTATCGGTCACAGCACGACCATGTACAATCTGTAGTTACTGGGTGTATCGGTCACAGCACGACCATGTACAATATGTAGTTACTGGGTGTATCGGTGACAGCACGACCATGTACAATGTGTAGTTACTGGGTGTATCGGTCACAGCACGACCATGTACAATGTGTAGTTACTGGGTGTATCGGTCACAGCACGACCATGTACAATGTGTAGTTACTTGGTGTATCGGTCTCAACACGACCATGTACAATGTGTAGTTACTGGATGCATCGGTGACAGCACGACCATGTACAATATGTAGTTACTGGGTGTATCGGTGACAGCACGACCATGTACAATGTGTAGTTACTGGGTGTATCGGTGACAGCACGACCATGTACAATGTGTAGTTACTGGGTGTATCGGTGACAGGACGACCATGTACAATGTGTAGTTACTGGGTGTATCGGTGACAGCACGACCATGTACAAATGTGTAGTTACTGGGTGTATCGGTGACAGCACGACCATGTACAATGTGTAGTTACTGGATGTATCGGTCAAAGCACGACCATGTACAATGTGTGTAGTTACTGGGTGTATCGGTGACAGCACGACCATGTACAATATTGTAGTTACTGGGTGTATCGGTCACAGCACGACCATGTACAATGTGTAGTTACTGGGTGTATCGGTCACAGGACGACCATGTACAATATGTAGTTACTGGGTGTATCGGTGACAGCACGACCATGTACAATGTGTAGTTACTTGATGTATCGGTCACAGCACGACCATGTACAATATGTAGTTACTGGGTGTATCGGTGACAGCACGACCATGTACAATGTGTAGTTACTGGATGTATCGGTCACAGCACGACCATGTACAATGTGTAGTTACTGGGTGTATCGGTCACAGCACGACCATGTACAATATGTAGTTACTGGGTGTATCGGTCACAACACGACCATGTACAATGTGTAGTTACTGGGTGTATCGGTGACAGAGCATGGCACGACCATGTACAATGTGTAGTAACTGGGTGTATCGGTCACAGCAGGACCATGTACAATGTGTAGTTACTGGGTGTATTGGTGACAGCACGACCATGTACAATTGTGTAGTTACTGGGTGTATCGGTCACAGCACGACCATGTACAATGTGTAGTTACTTGGTGTATCTTTTACAGCAAGACCATGTACAATGTAGTAGTTACTGGGTGTATCGGTGACAGCACGACCATGTACAATGTGTAGTTACTGGATGTATCGGTCACAGCACGACCATGTACAATGTGTAGTTACTTGATGTATCGGTCACAGCACGACCATGTACAATATGCAGTTACTGGGTGTATCGGTGACAGCACGACCATGTACAATGTGTAGTTACTGGGTGTATCGGTGGCAGCACGACCATGTACAATGTGTAGTTACTGGATGTATTGTTCAAAGCACGACCATGTACAATGTGTAGTTACTGGGTGTATTGGTCACAGCCCGACCATGTACTAATTGTAGTAACTGGGTGTATCGGTCACAGCACGACCATGTACAATGTGTAGTTACTTGGTGTATCTTTTACAGCAAGACCATGTACAATGTGTAGTTACTGGGTGTATCGGTGACAGCACGACCATGTACAATGTGTAGTTACTGGATGTATCGGTGACAGCACGACCATGTACAATATGTAGTTACTAGATGTATTGGTGAAAGCACGACCATGTACAATGTGTAGTTACTGGGTGTATCGGTGACAGTACGACCATGTACAATGTGTAGTTACTGGATGTATCGGTCACAGCACGACCATGTACAATGTGTAGTTACAGGATGTATCGGTCACAGCACGACCATGTACAATATGTAGTTACTGGATGTATCCGTCACAGCTCGACCATGTACAATGTGTAGTTACTGGTTGTATCGGTGACAGCACGACCATGTACAATGTGTAGTTACTGGGTGTATCGTCACAGCACGACCATGTACAATGTATGTAGTTACTGGATGTATCGGTCACAACACGACCATGTTCAATGTGAAGTGACAGGATGTATCGGTGACAGCACGACTATATGTACAATGTGTAGTTACAGGGTGTATCGTCACAGCACGACCATGTACAATGTGTAGTTACTGGGTGCATCGGTCACAGCACGACCATGTACAATGTGGTTACTGGGTTTATGGACCACAGCAAGACCAAGTGCAATGTGTAGTTACTGGGTGTATCGGTCACAGCACGGCCATGTACAATGTGTAGTTACTGGGTGTATCGGTGACAGCACGACCATGTACAATATGTAAGTAACTGGGTGTATCGGTGAAAGCGCGACCATGTACAATGTGTAGTAACTGGGTGTATCGGTGACAGCGACCATGTACAATATGTAGTAACTCGGTGTATCGGTGACAGCACGACCATGTACAATGTGTAGTTACTTGCGGGTGTATCGGTGACAGCACGACCATGTACAATGTGGTTACTGGGTGTATCGGTCACAGCACGACCATGTACAACTATGTAGTTACTCTGTTGTATCGGTCACATTAACGACCATGTACAATGTGTAGTTACTGGGTGTATCGGTCACAGCACGACCATGTACAATAATGTAGTTACTGGGTGTATCGGTCAAGGTACGAGCATGTACAATGTAGTTACTACAGGTGTATCGGTGACAGGACGACCATGTACAATGTGTAGTTACTGGGTGTATCGGTCACAGCACGACCATGTTCAATGTGTACATTAGGTTGGTTACATATTTCAAATTATAATAACCAGTGGAGTCACATATATAGATCTGAAACTAAGACACATTACAAAGAAGAAACTTCACACTTGGAAATGAATTCATTTTCAAATCGGTATTTAGTAAAGGTAGTTATAATGCTCTTTTCGTGAAAACGCAACCTCGCATGTGATCGGTTTTTACATGCCCACAATTTCATGTGTGAGTAAGACCTACACATTTAGAGAATGTGCTGTTGATTAGAAAGAGATATAAACAACACTTTGATGGTTAGCCTTTGAGTGTTAAACGCGGACGTGTAATTGGCACGCTGCTCAGTCTCCTGTGGCTGTGACGGCTGCATCATTTGCATAATCGTTTTTGTAAACGCGCAGTGTAGGTGGCGTGTAACGGTGTTATTGACTGGGACGTCGACCCTTGGGTGAAACCGTCACGGTTCAGGTAAGAAATAAGGTCGACGTCCTGTCCATTTCGACATTATACCGAAATCAATAGGGGATTAAAAGACAGAGATAATCCAGTGTTTACACAAAGGGTGATAATCCGGATTAATGCGGTTGAAAGCACCGACAACCAGGAGAAAGTATTATTTTTCGTCCATTTTATTTCTGATTCGAAATCATCCCACATGAAGCAGGTGAGATGCAGCATCTGCAAAATCTCTGCGCTTGTTGATGAGGCCCGTTCTAAGATCATGTTTTAGGACGTCAGGCGACGTTCTAAATCCCTGTACTTCTTTTCTTCAAGGGACGTTTTGTCCACCGCCGAACTGCAACAGCCGGACTCCCCACTGTGAGGTCTGCTCCTTTACAAGAAACTTGATCATTTCAAAGATATTGGCGTGCGCCTTCCACGCCAATCTCTTTGAGACGAGTGCCACCCTTCTAAATGGTTGTTGGTGCGGGGTCATCAGGATCATGGTGGTTCCACTGTGGTCTATGGAGGTCACCCTCGATCCAGTAGCTGGTGATGTAGTCACTGATGTCTCGGCATCGTGGGTCGTCGGGCATGGTTGCTAATGTGTCCAGCCACAGCTCCTCAACCTTTATTCACACGGTACATAAAGCCACCAACACACAGGCATCTGCCACCACACTAGATGTAGGAAGAAATCGCTGATTCAACTGTTCATTTGCCATTTTCGAAACTGAATGTAAACTACCTCAAGTTCTTTCTTTATATATGTCCAAATTGAATGAAATGTGTTCATCATTGTAAAATCACTCTCATATGATAACATTTATGACATTGATTACATTTTGTGTGAACTATGTGGGCGAACTATGTTCATGCCTTTGCACGCCTAGGATTATCGACAATCTTAAAACATCATCCACTGGCGGATTAGCGTGACTCTAACAACACCTTCGACATCAAAGTTAGCCGCAGGTCGACTTCGTGTCCAAAGCGAAATTTCAAAGGTCGAGTTCGTGTCCATAAACCCGTGTAACTGCCCAGACAATTCAAACCCATCTGCATGCTTGCCCATCGTCATGCCTGACGCGCTAATGTTGGGTCGATTCTCACTAAGATATAAGCTGAGCGCAAATGCACCCATATATATAGAAGCGTCAAACGCCTATCCACGTTCATATGAAATCTCTGAAAACATATTATTAATATCCACTATCAATAATATTCACTATTATTAATAGATTGAATAGCATTAGCAGGCGTAAGTCGAAACCATGCTACATTTGTACTGTTCAAAGAGTGGAAAGTCATACAATGTGATGGCGCTCTCCCTTTGTCAAGACAAATAATGATGGTTTGGGGGCAATCAGCTGGGAAAAGTTCAGCTCGGTAAAGGTAGTGTGGATAAGGGTTGAAATACGATTTCTATATGACAATTATATCTTATAAATTGCATTGAAAAATGGCCCGTCCTACATGAAAAGCCCCACAAATATGTTGCAAATTTTACCTGATAGCCTGACTGATATACCCTTGCACATCGAAACACCTGGTAAGCGCGAGCATACAGAAACACAAGTCCTTCAAATGACATTTCAGTTCGGTCAGACTCTATCTCCCGTAACGGACTAGCTGGGTACATTTTTCACATCAATTGCAATCATATGATCCTTACCATGTTTGGAATACAATGCAGCATATATTTATTCGGACTGGATGTTGAAGATATACACTTTCAGGTTGAACTTTTCAACGGTTTAAATTTGTTTTAAGTTTTAAATCAAATTCAATTCTAGAATTTTTATTGAATTGTTTTGTTTTAAATTGCGTAGTTTAATATAATATCGCTAATTTATGATTAACTACACAAAATTGAAACTGAAACAAATATTACGATCAATGCAAAGGTATTAATTCATTTGTTCTTCAGTTTAAATGGACAGTTCGCCAGTTTGAACGTGTATTGGGATATGGATATTTTGATACGAGAATGTTGAATCTAAAGTGAGTGAAGGCTGTATTGTGATGTATTCAGCATCAGGGTGAACGCAATACTGTTTTCATTGTTCTACGTCTCCGTTATCCAAAATAAGCAAGTCTCATGCATGAATCACTTCCGGACAATTTTGCAGGACGTCCTAGCTGGGAATTATGGCAAAATTATGGAGTCATTTTGCATACTATGCTTCTGCCACTACAGGCTTCCGTGAGAACCACCTCCTCGTGGTGGTTGCTTGGTAACGCTTAGCGCTCTTCAACCCCCGTTGTGGACCTGGGGGGTATATTTGGTCCACCAACCCGTTTGCCGTGGGTTGCGCCCCCTGTGTCGATGGAGGACGGGAGTCTGGTGGTTGAGGGCACTGGTTCCAGGAACAATGTTCCTTTGCCCAACACACCACTTTGCCCCTTACTTCACCTAGACGGGTGGTTGAATGGGCCCGGTTCAACCAATCGGCTGGTCATGCCAAGCCCTGTGCATAGATTTTATGTAATTACACAACATTTGATTTAAAATTGTTTAAATTTTGGTCTTGGCACCCTTTGTTCATGTAACACCATTTGTTTTTTGTAAAATGTTTATCGCGAACTTTGCCTAGAGACTTATGCCACTGGTTTGGGTTCATAATCCGCAGAGCAATACCGTGTGTAAAATATTTGACACTATAGATGAGTAAAAGGCCGACGAATTAGTGTACGTTCATAAATTTCAGAACATTCTCACAGTTGGAGATATTGCAGACTTCTTTATTCGTAATCTGGGATGATGTTTGAAACTTGCTAGAAGTCGAAGTTTACAATAGGGATGTTGCGTCACTTGTAAGAGTGTTCTGGTAAGTGAAAATGCTCGAATGCTCTCAAGACCCTGTGACACTGTAGAGCAATTACTGCGGTTGTAGAAATAATACAGGCGATGATTTCTGAATTACATCTGCTGTGTACAGAAACTCTGCAGCTGTTAACCTCTAAAATATAGTCGTTTTGTAACACGGGTGGGTGGGAGTACATCAAATGTCCTGGACTAAACTTATTTAATGTAGCATATATTCAGGCTACTGAGCTGACTATGAAAAACGTCTTTGGACGAGCTGAAGGAAAAACATTAATTATTTTATGTTTCTCTTTCTCTTTCGGAAATATTGATAACTGTTTTCTATTTTCAGAGATATTTATATCTGTTTGCAAGTGAGTGTTCAACATCTGAAAGGATTTTTCACTTTACACTTCCAAGTGTTAGCTTGAGAAAGAATTTGTCAACGTGCGGTGTGTGCACGTGATACTTAAACATTGACGTTGTTTCACAGGGGGTCATGATGTCCATGTATGTCGTGCTGAACATAATGTTGATCTGTGTACCTCAGTGATCATTGTACTCAACTGTGACACTACTATGAACTGTAGAACTGTAATCAACGTGATGTCCATGTATGTCGTGTTGAACATAATGTTGGTCTGTGTATCTCAGTGATGATTGTACTTGAACTGTGACACTACTATGAACTGTAGAACTGTAATCAACGTAATGTCCATGTGTGTCGTGTTGAACATAATGTTGGTCTAATGTACCTCAGTGGTGATTGTGCTGAACTGTGACAGTACTATGAACTGTAGAACTTTAATCAACGTAATGTCCATGTATGTCGTATTGAAATATAATGTTGGTCTGTGTACCCTCAGTGGTGATTGTACTTAACTGTGACACTACTATAGACTGTGGTGAACTGTAATCAACGTAATGTCGATGTATGTCGTGTTGAACATTATGTTGGTCTGTGTACCTGAATGGTGATTGTACTCAACTGTGACACTACTATGGACTGTAGAACTGTCTGTTTGATTCTCCACATAGGTACAATGTGTGAAGCCCATTTCTGGTGTGATATTGCTGGAATATTGCTAAAAGCAGCGTAAATCTAAACTCACTCACTTTATGACTCCATTACAATGCATGCGAAAGAAAATCGTTCTATTAAAGTGTGGGTCAGGTGTGGTTACCCTGTCACTAAGGATCCTTGACATGTTATTATTATTTTCATTATAATTTAATAGCCATGGGTTATGTGTTGTTTCGGACCATGTCATTCATTCCAAAATAACTTATGCTTTCTCTTCATTAAATTTTAGAACGACATGCAACATTATACATCTTTCAAATTTATCAGTGTGAACTAAACTATCCATATTTGTTGCGTAGATTGTGATTGTAAATTCATTTTCATTTCCACGAATCAAGGACATTCTTTCTACATTTGAAAAGTACATTTACATTTGTTTTGAAATTTAGGCTTCTATTTCAGGATCAAATGTCAAGTAACGGTTAACTACAGTAACTTCAACTAGTTTTCATTAATTACTGTTCGTTGGGGCCAAGTATATTTTCATGACAGTGACATAATGTCTATTACAATTCATTATTTGTAGAATAGTGTGTAGATTGCATTGACTGTAGTCATATTTGAAACCAGCGAGATCAGTACATAATCAATGTAATGGCAGAGTGCAATATGCAGTTGTCAGTCCATGTCGCCGGTTGAGAACAGGTACATTTCCTTTTATGGTTGATTCAGTTTAACTGCATACATGGAAAATGTTTATGCGTCACACAAGGTCTGCATGACTATTGCGAACAGCTACCTGCATACATGCTTCATTGCGGTCACAATTTCCGACACCGCTGATATGAATTTAATGATAATTTATTTGTTGCAGAGAAAAAAACTGGCATCAGTCAAGGTATTATGGCAGCTGTTTGCCTTGTCTGTGGCTAGATTTAGCTCAACTGTAATACATTCTCCCCTTTGAAATTGTTTTGACTATTGGTAACAATTCAATTGACTTCTTCTCTCCCTTTCGAAACTTTCAATGAAGAGGGTTTTTTCACCATTGAATTGGCAGTGATAGTATGAACTCAAATATGCCATGTGCGTGGATCGTATTCATCTATAACGCACATGCAGGTGCACGCCGAACTAAAGGTGATATACCTGACACTGTGAGGGCGTGAGAAGCATCTGGCTCAATGGTGTGTAGCAGTGTCCCTCCATATCTCTGTACGGTATACTCTGCCTACCAGTGACATTCCCACACAATATATGCACGTATTATGAGAACATGGAGTTACTGAAACAAATATATACAAATGTATAAAGTCACAATTGTATAATCGACAATATATATATATACTACAAATGAACATTCGTAAATATATATATCTTTAACATAAATCTAATATATAGATTATCAGTGTCCCTCAGAAGAAAGCATTAATTTCGGACTTTGGGCATCTTGGGGTGAAAAGACGTGTGTGTGTCATCCTATCAAGATTAGTATTTTTGTATTTACAGTTATATCCGTATTTTAATAATTTGCAAGTATTGTAGAAATTGCTTGCACCATGATTTAAGGCAATGGAAATGAGTCTCCCCTAACCTGTGCTGACATTATTTTACTTTCAAACCCCATAGTCAGTTCATCGCCAACCCCTGCACATTAACCGTCATTTATCATCTAAACCTGACTTCCTAGAGATTCTGTTTGGTAGGGATCAATCGAAATCCATTTGGAAATAAATGGCCATGGCTCCCTCGGTGAGTGTTCAGACAGTTATCCACTGAGCCACGTGGTAGATACTACCCGGTTCCAACTTTTAACGCACCAGAAATAAATCGTATAACTCCTAATTTCGGATTACTAAATTAAACTTACTACTACTGAAGGAGTAGTTTTCAAATATCAAATGATCATGATTTTATTAAGCAAATACAAAATGTATGAAGGTCCGGGTTAGAATTGGTCCTCAGTAACCCATGTCGGAAGAGGCGACTAACGGTATCGGATGGTCAGACTCGCGAACTTGGTTGACACATGTCATCGTATCCCAATTGTATATATGCTCATGCTGTTTATCAGTGGATTGTCGGGTCCAGGCTCAAATATATACAGACCGCCGCCATATAGCTAGGATATTGCTGAGTGCGGCGTTAAACAACAAACCAACCATAACATGTATTCAGTTACAAAGCATTTCGGGTTCATTTTCATTTTCCTGAAATAGATACTCAGGTTTGACATTCCAGAATAGATTTACATTTGATTATAAATTAGCAAAGCTGAAACTAGAAAACTGTTTCATCTCTCATAGTATTTGCATTTAATTTCCATTGAATCATCTGAAATGGGTTCAAGTGTAAGTGTCACGACAGGGACGTGTGTGTTTTATCAATATGTTGAACTTTGTTTATGAATTTTGACCCTATTCATGACATAGTGCGAACTTTGTACTCAGATATATTATTCCAGTCAGTCATCGTGTGATGTGGACATTCTCCATTAAGTGATGTGGTCTGACATTCTAAAGCTTATAACACAATGCAGTTTCGCTCGTCAGTTTATATTGCCCTTGGTAGTAGGGCCTACTGCATTGCGCTGTGCATATTATGTAGTCACACGCCCCTCCGTGACAGACATGACTAATACAAACTGCTCTCTCGAGGAAACCTGCTTGCTTGATATTGTCGACAGGAAATGTAATGATGATTTATTAATCGTTTACGGACCAGTCTGTCCTTTGGTGATCAAAAAGTTTGTGACAATATCTTTCATGCAGTCTTTCAATGTTGATGACGACACAGTGTTGAAATATTCGGGAACGGTCATTCTTGTCTTGTGCTCTGTTTTGAACTGGTTTCTATACAGATTTAGGACGATTGGGTAACTGTGATTCGCCAGGGTGTTACAACAAACTGAAACAACCCCTGTATAGATTTAGCATTCTATGCATCTGTTCATGTCGTGTCCTATACGGCTGTAGAGTGACACTGACAAGAAACCGTACCAAACTCTCGTGTTCCAAGATTTCAGTATGGTGGAGCTGTTATGAGTGCACATACAACTTTACAAAGAAATTAGTTTAATATTTTCACACCTGATTAATTCTGTACATTTAGGACACACAAGACATGTGCAAGTCTTGAACTATGGTTGCTATCACCAACATTTTCTGTGACAGAAATGAATGGCGTCTGGTTCTCACTATTTAATTTGCATTGTAACCAATGAGTAAATGCAACAAACAGTTGATTCAATGTCCATTGTGCCATAAATGTAACTGATTTTTATATGCACAATCATTTCCCATAAAGCTTTATGTTTGAGGGTGGTCCAGGGATTAAAGCGTTCGGTCGTCACACGAAGGCCCGGGTTCGATTCCCACAAGGGTACAATGTGTGAAGCCCATTCCTGGTGTCCCTCGCCGTGATATTGCTGGAATATTGTTAAAGAAATCGTAAAACCCAACTCACTCACTCACTCACTTTATATTTGAACTTTGGGGCCATGAGAAACACCTGCACGTGTCTCATCCGGCTGAACCATGATGACGTCCCCTACACCTCCGTATTGTAGGATGAAACTAAACTGACCCATTGCAGACTGTCAAGTACACATATCTCGCCTGTAAGTCATTCAACAGAGGTTAGTTATATTTCTCAGAATAACAAATCAAGATCTGCGTTTGGCGATAAGGGTTTACTACTGTGAAATGGTATTATCACCTGAACCTATTAAATATCGGATCGGTGGGTAACGTAAGTCTTTAAGTTTGCAAGTAACTCACTCTCCACCCATCTACCCCGTCGGCGACCTAAGCTACAGCCTGAAGCTGACGTTAAACATTAAATGATGATGACGATGATGATGATGTTGAGGAAGAGGAGGAGGAGGAGACCACATCTCCTTGCTGAAATAAGAAGGGTACCAACACCTCACAGCTAACTGGAAGTTTCACAGTGGTAAACCAGGTGAAGCCTGGAATCCGACAATGTATATTGAAAATGGTCCCTCATCGTTCATACCGATTCAACGAATAAGAGTAAACTCGTTAAGATAGTCGGAAAGTGTCAAAAGAAAGATGTGATGTTTGTGTTGCCGAGGGACAGATATGTGATGGTTTAAATGAAACGGCCTATGTTTTACCCGAGTAATTTGTTAAAAAACTTGCTTACATTGCACATTGTATTACTGAAGAATGAAGATGAGGTTCGACGTGAAAGGTATTCTCTTGTATACTAATTAACGTAGCTTATTATTGAACTTCTGCTGTAATACAAATAAATCTGCTCAAATGTTCCAGCGTTGCATCAATCAATTAGGGCGAAAAAAGCTCCCTAGAAAATACCATTACAAACTTGTGATATTATTTGTCTTTTAGCTAGGACACATATTGTATAGGCATCTCTCTTTTCATGTCTTACACAAAGTAACAGCTTTGTCGTAAGGGAAGTTGCTAGAAGGGAGTCCTTAATCTGATTCACTACATGTCAAACAATGTCTCAAGACATAGAAAGACATAGAAAGACTGTTTGATCTCTGTCGAAGTCACTATCATAGAGTTTCGTGACGCATCCGTCAAATTGGTTACAGGAATACTTCCTTTAGCACCCCACCCTTTACACAGTGTTTAAAACTCCCAAAATTCCAAGTCAGACAGCCGTACTGGTATAAAAAATTACCAGTCCGGATACAAAATTGCCTGTCCAGTTTTCATCAATGAAAACAAAAATCAGGTTTCCGAATATTTTACTGTTTGCAAGCATCGCAATGAACAACATAGCACTAACAGGCAATGCACCGAATTTAGGTAAACTGAAGGTACATGTTTTGTGATTGGTTATTGTAAAATGAACTGTCCAATCGTAAATAGTTTAACATAACTATCACAATGCCTTAAACACCTCAAACTGACATCAAGAGAACCTGTCTGATATTATGAAATATTTACTGTTAGGGGTAAAAACATCTACCAGACCACCCGACAGGCTACTTTTGAAATTTGACCGTCCGAGATGAAAATAGACCGTTCCGTTCACTTGAATGTGAGTTTCACATGAAATTTGGATACTTAACGCAAGAAAAGTTAACATCAATGTCAGCTATTGTATTACCAATACAAAAGCAGATTATGAAACCGTTACCAAACCAATAAGTCCATGGTTGCGGGAAAAGATGACTCATAATCAGTTGTTTATCTGTTCCAGACTTTTTTATTTTGAGTCCGATATATTATCCCGACAAAAGGCACGGAGACTGATGAAACAAAAGAACCACAAAATGAATGTCAGTAAAATTAAATCAATACTGCATTTTGAATTGCCATCTAGTCCGCTTGAAGAACTGGTGTAAGCTTGTCCACGTTGACGGATGGTCCAATTTTCGTATGCATTTTCGTCGGAAGGGCGATGTGATCTTGCATTGCAGTCTCTCTGTAACACGGTTTTGCGCCACTGGCGCACAGCCCACCATTGGTACAATCTTACCCAGTACAATTTTTACCGCCATGGTAAGATGTTAGAGTCACAACCTTCACAAGGAGCTTAGTCGGGCTTTTAAGGGTATATGTTGAAATTCGCCTTTCTGTTGTGTATGTAGTTTTCAGTTGATAAAAAAAGCGTGAGATTTAAATCTTTTTTGTGTATTGCAGTTAATGTAATGAGACGAACTGTCTCTGTCTTACCCACTATAAGCGATTTTGTCCGTTCATTGACACACTGTCTTGGAAGCATTTTGTAAGCGTTTGCTAACCTCAGTTTCATTACTATATTTTGTGTTTCCGTATAGGAACACACGCTTTATTAATGCGTAATGTGAAATTTCATATATATTTTATATTGCTTTCAGATTGGGGCGATGGGGTTGTCTAGTGGTTAAAGCGTTGCCCAAAGACCCGGCTCGATTCCCTAGATAGGAACAGCGTTTTTGCCCATTATGTAGACGTTGTGGTCAGTTTCCTTCTGATAGTGTAAAGGTAGATACATATGTTATCTGGTATGATGCCAGCAATACTTTCGAGTAGGATCAGACATTTGACGTTTTTTGTATCATGTCTCTGTACTGTCTGAGATATTGAGTTTATTTAATATCATTCTAACTGATGATAGTCATCACTCTTCCATTTCATGCAAGCTGCCTAATGATTGTGTTGCTGTTGACTGCCACTGCTGTTGTGATTTCTAACATTGAAGGTAATTTCAGACCATAGTAATTTTTTTGTAATTAATGTACTCCACTACCAAAGTATTGAAGTGATGGGGTGGATAAAGTGTCTGCCCAGACAGCATTGGTACTAATCCCCTGCCACGTCATACTATGTTGAAACATAGAACCTGTTGTCACCCTACCCTGAGCTCAGCATTGAGGATACCAGGACTTATCGAATTAAAAATCAGTAAGTTTTGTCTGAGTGTTTTTTTCAATATCTCATGCCTTGGGTCTCAGTACTTTAGCACTACAATGGTTTCTGTTGGCTGGTACAGCCAGACGCGCGCATGCATGCACACAGACACTCACGCACATTCAAACTCTCACAACCACACGCAACGTATTTGCAATATTAGACCCCATCATATGTTCTTCGGTGTATTCTTTGAATCCTGATGTAATATATACTCCCTCTCAGTGTTTCATTATGTTCAGAAATCAAGCGTGTGCTCTTGCCGCTTCAAAAAGCACAGTAATAACGATTAATGTATCTCTGCGTTTATCTGAAGAATGTCAGATAACCAGTTTCAGTTCACACTTTGCGTTTTCCAGCAGCGAATTGTCAAGAGGATCAGCACTGTTCAGAATGTGACTGGGAGACAGGATACCGCCAGACCAAGTGTCATGATGGCTATTATGATCTAAGATGCAGTTCCAAATGCAGTAGCCAATGCAAAACAGTGTTTGTGAAATGACAGGAAGCGGAATGGACAGGCGCGCGGAGGGTTGCAAACAGGGCTTTCATGGCTCAAACTACAAAACACCTTTGTCTGATGCCGGGGCACGTATGAAAATGCCCACGTGCTTGTGATGGTGAATTCTGTAATCTCGGTCTTCGTGTATTGCTGGATGTAATAACTCATATTACGGTTCTCACTGTAGCATCTGTTCCAGGAGATGCAAGTCCTGTGATGTGAAAACCAGAACTCCAGGAGGGAATGGTGGCGTGAACTGTCCTGGTGGATGTGAAGATGATGAGTGTACACTTGGAAGTAAACCAGGATTTTATGGTCCTTTGTGTGTTCACATGTGTAGCTTACATTGTCGGCCTGACACAAAGCCCAACGTTGGTGATTGTTCTTTGTCTGCTACAGTCCCTTCCAAACCTGAATGTGAACAGCTGACAGGGACTGTGTTCATGGATGTGTCCGTGGTTGGTATAGATCGCGTTGTTCGTCCAAGTGTAAATCTCTGTGTAGAAATCTAAACTGTGACAACACAGGAGCTTGTATTGACGGCTGCATTACGGGGACATACGGGACAGATTGTCTACTGCGCCCCGAGAACTGTGTGAATAGCATTACGCCACACACAGGATGGATCCTGTCTGGACAGATTTGTCAAAGGGTTCTACGGAAGTTTCTGTACCAATACCTGTGAGTCGTGTCTCGACGGCATCTGCAACCAAACCACAGGCAAGTGTAGCAAATGGATGCGGAAACAATTGTTCCTCACACGACTGTATGATAAAGGAGAACTGTGATCCTTCCATGCTACAACGAAATACAATGCCAGCAGACAAACCCAAAGGTACTTCAGTTCAGTTTCATTCTGAACACTAGAATGTCAGAGTATATACGAGTACATTATTTTTAGTTGTATCTGTTTCTGGCGTGACAGCTTCTTTCATATTCCATACCATTCCAAATGAACAAAAACATATCTTTTACAAAATTATGGATATTTGTATAGTATAATGGATGCATTCTACATAATTGATTATATTTTCAGAGACTACGCCAGTCCATGTTTCTCCTTCAGATGAATCTGATGGAAGAACATCTTACGTTGTAATGTCAACAGCAGCTTTAGTCGTTGCTGTCACTGTTGCAGTTGTGTCAGTCGTCAGAAAGTTTTGCAAACGAAGGTTACTTGTGTTGTTCATGTCGTATCTTCAAAGCGGTGTTTGATATTGCCCAGTGCTATATTTCATCTCTTGTGATATCAGTATTCTCTATGAAACTGAAATGTCTTCTTCAAAATGAACCGTCTTTCTACCATGATCACTGATAGCAGTGTATATATATAGTAGCATAATATATATTTGTATTTTGTTAACAGATCGAACATCAGGGTGCGGGCGATCATGACGCATCCACACAACAAGCGTGACGTACGAAACTCTCCATAGATACTGGGAAATTAGTGATGAAGATGTTGGGGCTCTTCAGCTGCAGTTATGACATCAAAGGACACCGCTGACGAGACAGATGGTGCTATGCCAGCTCTCGCAAACGTTTTCGGTCCAAACGCTGACGAACAGACCAGTCATCTTGAAACACGAGAAGATTTGGTTTGGAATTATTGCTCATATTCCCACTTAGGGACAGATAGAGCAGCCACGGATTGTGCAACAAAAACACGTGATCTTGGGACAAGAATGCTTGTCAGGTACTTTACACCTAATGTAATCTATCAGTTTCCAAAGAACAACCAGTTTGGATCATTGGCCAAAGCAGCCTTCTTCGGGGACAAAAGACACAACAGTGAATACCATTTGAACTGACCACTGACAATCAGCGACGTGCCCGGGAAAAGGTTACTCGACTTGGGAGTGTTCAACGAGGAGACCAGTCATAATGAAGCACCAGAAGATTGGTTTGGAATTATTGCTCATATTCTCACTTCGGGTCAGATAGAGCAGCCACAGATTACGAGACAAAACACGTCATCGTGAGACAAGAACACTTGTTAGGTACTTAACACCTTCCAATGAAGTATGTCAGCTTCAAAGAACAACCAGTTTGGATCATTGGCCAAAGCAGCCTTCTTCGGGGACAAAAGACACAGTACCATTTGAACTGACCACTTAAGTTCAGTGTCCGGGGAAAAAATACTCGACTTGGGAGTGTTCAACATATTCTATACTGTGTAGCCGTGATGAGGTCACCTTTGTGCCTTTCTCTTGTTTTGTAAATCAATGTCTGGACAGGTAGCTGCCTTGAACAAATATTTGGTGTAAATTTGTAAACATTTGAAAATGTCTCAGCAGCAGGACCGTTTCGATGATTAATGCCCGGCCATTCAGAGTGAACTGCCTGTACAGGAGATACACCGGTTAGGTCTTCCTATGTCACCACCTTGGGAATGAACATCTGTTGTCTGGGTGACCGATATATTTCGATGGGCTGTCAGTTGGGTTTGTATATATATTCGATTGTTCTAGGCGAATTCAAAATATACTTTGAACCATGGAGAGTTGTTCCAACTGAGGAAATGTCCCTAGTGCATCTGTATCTGCAGTCCCATAGACGCTTACCGGCTGTCTTAAGTGAAATGTCTGACTTTAT